>NC_063045.1:16493545-16701045 GCF_018812025.1 Megalobrama amblycephala | reverse complement strand
TAGATAGATAGACAAAGAGACAGACAGACAGATAGATAGATAGATAGATAGATAGATAGATAGATAGATAGATAGATAGATAGACAGACAGATAGATAGATAGATAGATAGATAGACAAAGAGACAGACAGATAGATAGATAGATAGATAGATAGATAGATAGACAGATAGACAGACAGATAGATAGATAGATAGATAGATAGATAGATAGATAGATAGATAGATAGATAGACAGACAGACAGATAGATAGATAGACAAAGAGACAGACAGACAGACAGATAGATAGATAGATAGATAGATAGATAGACAGAGAGACAGACAGACAGACAGATAGATAGATAGATAGATAGATAGATAGATAGATAGATAGATAGATAGATAGATAGATAGATAGATAGATAGATAGACAAATCGATAGACAGACAGACAGGCAGGCAGACAGACAGATAGACAAATCGATAGACAGACTGACAGATAGATAGATAGATAGATAGATAGATAGATAGATAGATAGATAGATAGATAGATAGATAGATAGATAGATAGATAGATAGATAGATAGATAGACAGACAGACAGGCAGGCAGACAGACAGATAGACAAATCGATAGACAGACTGACAGATAGATAGATAGATAGATAGATAGATAGATAGATAGATAGACAAATCGATAGACAGACAGATAGAGATCATCTTTATATATAAATATTTCAATAATATAATATATATAAAATAATAATAGAATAGAATAGAATAGAAATATTATTTTAACACATTTCAATAAATGAATAAATATATTTAGGCCTCTGTAAAAACACCTGTAGTATAAAACATTTATGTATATTGGATGTTTGTTTGCATTATTTGGATCTGTGAGGAGGAGATGGCCTGTCTGAGATTAGATCTTGGAACATCTCCAGGTAAATCAAAATTTCTTATCCCGCTGAACACGCGTGTCAGTCCTGGTACTCACACATCCCACATGCCCGTTCTGTGTGCTGGTGTTTGGTAGAAGTAGTTCAAAGTTTGCGGCCCTGTATCAACCTGTTGTGTTCTTTTGATCTTGCATTTTACCACCTGTCTTATTTCCATTCAGTCATTGCCGTAGACGGCAGTTCTCTCCTCCGGTTAATCATTCCTTCAGTACTATCTGTCCGCTCTGGCTTATCTATCTGTGTGTCACTTTATAACTGGCTGTTATCAATCTTGTCTAACTCCACGTGATCTAGGCAAACCTATCAACCTCAGAAGTTTTGAATATTGTTGAGTAGGTGAGATACGACTGCAGGTTTAGTGCAGGTCATGGTGAGGGGGGTATGAGGGGTGAGTGTGAAAGTAAAGGGAGAGATGTCAAAAACTCCTCACCTCACAAAAACACCTTACGGAAACTGGATGCTTATTGATGAAGCTTAAAAAGTTTGAAAGAATGGAAATCTTCTGTGGGATATAGTTGCTCAGGTGGAAATTTGGTCCTACAATGTCCACTAGTTTTGAGAGTGAATTAGGACAACGTGACTCCAGTAAAGACTTGGGTAAGTGGTATACCTGCCATCTATTTGCTCTGATGAAAATGCCATTATTAATTCGTCTTTATTGTAATATTCAACAGATTTGAACAGAATATGGGCAGACTATGTCTGGTTGTTATTTATTGGAGTCCAAATGAAAGATTTGAACTGGCCTATATGTGAAGCACTGGCCTGTTGACGATTTTCGTTCTCTTCTGAACGTCTTTATGACTGTTTTATCACCGTCCCGTGCTATTAAGACGTTATTTTATTTTTTTAAACCAGGATGTATCCTGTATATATCGCTTTTAATAACATAAACAAGATTTTAGGCTTTTTATTGCGCTGTTTTGTTACTGATAAGCCGGCTGACCACCAAAAAAAAAAAAAAAAAGAAAAGAAAAAAAGCGGAATATTAATCATTTTAAATAATAATAAATTTGAAGGAGCAATTAGATTATTATTATAGAATGATGTTTAATATGACATAATATAATATAAAAGGAAAACATTTAAACTTTCATGAATGGTCAAATGCTTGAAATATAAAGGATGCTATCGAAAGGGAAGGAAAATCGAGTTTTTAACGGGTGTAACAATGTGTGTGGATTTGTGTTCATTTTCTGGTAGGCTATATGTATGTAAATATTGCGACTATATGTGCCAACTATTTTCGTTACGTTGCCGACATGTGTTATCATGTCATATGTTTTGTCTAACGGATTTTTTTATGATTTTACTACATTATATTATTGCCATGTTATCATTACTCACAGAACACACATTTATAAGTGCAATAAAAAGCATTTAAAGACGATTTCTTTCATCATTTTGTCCACATTATTAGGCCTACATTTAAATACAATTCAAATGAATAAATATAAAATTACTAAATATTTGAATATAAACTAAAACACATTACAAAACTATTATTTTCACTGCACAATTTACACACAAGACGTTTACTAATTTCTTTTTTTCTATAAATCCAACTTAAAAACACCACAGAGCATTTAATGCCACTAAGGAGGCTGTACCTAACCTAATTGGATCGCGAATAAATTAAAAAGTCCATTTTAAGCACAAATCTTGTGTAATTTTGTCCTGCTTTTTATGACCATTCCTTTGCATCTATATTTTTGTAATACACTCAAACATTTCACCCTCCGGTATATCATCACATACCTCCCGGTGCTCCAGTTATCGCCGCAGCGTGTCTCGTAATGTTCAATTAGTTTAGTTTGTCTGTTTGCCGGCGCGAGTGAATAGTGAGCTGAGGCGCTGATTCTCGGGCTCGATTCTGATTGGACAAACGCGTGACGCCAGCGCACCGAACGCGGAGCTGATTGGTCGACGCGGTGTCAGTGCGGCGTAACAAAGCAGCGAGGAGACGTTTGAACTTCACAGATAGAGCGACACTGAGCGCGCGGAGGAGGGGCTCGTGCGAAGTTCCTGACAGTTCGCGCACTCCAGTTTAAAGACCAGCATCATAGTCGCTGCAAACACCACCCGAATGAACTTACACAGCTTGTGAACAACTAACAGAAAAAAGAGGGGCAGTCGAACTCAAGCCATCTAGTAGATCCACGCGCACAGGATTAGTTTCGGACGTTTGGACGGTGTTTTTGAGAATCTCTGGTGTTCCTCTCGCGCGCAGGCGGAGCGGCGCGTGCTCATCTTCGGCTCAGCAGAGCTGTCATGCTGCCTAAAGTCGAGTCAGAATCTCTGGGACTCGCTCGATCGCATGGGGAACAGGGGCATATGCCTGGAAACATGCAAGGTAAGCGGCATAGGCTTTCATGTCAGATAATGCCCGCCATGCACCTTCACTCATGCACATAATAATAAGCCTCACACAATGTCAGCTATTTTACACTCTGTGACATTTTACGAACATGCATTTCATTGCATGGCATAAATATAACTTAAGTTTAGCACTGGAACAAAATATTTGCGTTTACTTTTACTATAAATTACTCGCACTTAAACATGGTAGGCTAACTGCGTAAAGACAAATTAGGAAACAAAGTAAATTGCAGTGCAACAGCAGAGCGTGAATTATTTTGAGCTTAGTGAACTCATATAAACCCAACATGATCTGCATCACCTGCCAATGAATTTGCTCTTAGTATATACAACAGAAGGGGAAAACGAAACCATAATAATGAGTAGGACAGAGCTCAGCTTTACGCCAAACATAAATCTGCTAGTCCAAAATAGTTACCCCGGCATATGCCAAGCTGCACTTTTTAATGAAGCTTCCAGTTAGGACGAAATAGATTTAGAAAATCATCTTTGTACTGGAACCAATACACATCTGAAGAACCAAACCATAATGGAAGTTTTTAATCTCCAAGAATCATACAGCAACTCAAAAACCCTGCGACAAATGATTGTCTCGAAAAGAAGAGCGTTTATTTTTAAGGGCGTATTTACAGTCGTAAAAAACGATTTTTTTAATCTCCACGGGCTGCGGGCATATGAGTGACTGGAACAGACCGATTATGCTCTATTATTTTACTCGAGAAATATTTTTAAACTAGGAGAGACGTACACAGAGATTCCAATTCATGCACGAGTAAAATTCCAGGTGAGAAATTCTTAGAATGTTCTGTAGTTTAAGAACTTTTTTAAATAATAATAATACTGTCTTTTCGAATTCAAATAGGCCTATTGAAAGTTTGTTCTATTCTATTTTACGCTGCTCGAGCACACGTCATAAAACAAAGCCGTTATGAATAGCCTAACGATTTGTTTACAAATCAAAGAACGTGTCAGACCGGCATGTTTTAGTCACATTTTAAAATTAAATAAAAAATAGAGAATTATCGACGACATGAAAATACTTAAGACGTAATGCTTGTGGAATTATTTATTCTACATAAATGTAAGCCGTTAAAAAAAAAAAAAAACACTTGTTGCGTTTCTGCAAAAATACATTTTTGCACAAATTATTAACTTATGGGCATATTAGAATAATAAAGAGTAATACTAAACGAAAATCCGTTCTTAAAGTTGTGCTTTACAGTAGTTAGGCTACTTCTTTTTCGAACGAATTGTTTCTTTTCCGATTCGAATTTCTTTATTCCCCCCCCCCCCCCCCCATTTTGGTTAACTTCAAAAACACCTCCTCCTTCAGTGTAGAAGCTGAAGGTTCTATTTAGAACTCTCAAACTGCATCACTTCATCAATGTTAATGCTAATTAAAAGATGAAGATTAACTGAAATGAAATTAGAAGATATTTATATCCTTTATAGAGAGAATAGAGATGGACAAAAGACACATGCCACAGTATTTGTTTTGGTAGCACACAATGCTCGTGTTTTTACATGTTGTTTTGCTTTTATTCGCCTCGTGGCTAAACGTTCCACTCCAGCGCGAGACAGCAGCCTCTCTCGCGCTCCCACACCAATTTACGAGCCATCATGAATATTAACCAGATCGAAACTGAAGTTTTGCCCTTTCTGCGACCATCCTCCAGACCCGACTCGAAGCTTCGGCTATTTCCTAGAGACCCAAAACTGCATATACTTCTAGAAAATTCACTCTTAAGGCTAGGATTTTACAAACCTCACAATTGGTGATTTCTCTACTCTTGTTATAGGCTTGTTTGCAAAACTGCAGGCTACACGTTGAAGGTATCGGAGAGTTAAAAACGAATATTTAAAACACAAATATGTGCTTTACACGCTTAAAAATAAAGGTTCTTCAATCGTTCAGCATCGCTTCAGGAATCTTTTCGCTGGGTTTTTGAACTGCTATATGGTTGTTTAGGGATTCTTGACTTTTTTAGGTTCTCTAGATGTGTATGCTTGTTTTTGGGTTCTACTAGAAAAGTATCTTTTATATGAACATTAACCAAGTTCTCCTATAACATCAAACTGTCAAACTATTTTTAAATTAATTACAAAAACACTGTGTGTAACATGGATTCTGTATTGTAAATTGTTACCCAGTACTTATATTTTGATTGTGATTTTCAGCCCCCCAGTTTAAAATGATGGACTACTCCTACGACGAAGACTTGGATGAAATGTGTCCAGTGTGTGGAGACAAGGTGTCCGGATATCACTACGGGTTACTGACCTGTGAGAGCTGTAAGGTGCGTAACATCAGCTGTTTTTAACTTCTCAACTTGTGGGTCGTGACCTAAAAATGGGTCTCAGGTCTGTTCTGATAAGGTGGAAAAACTATCACAAGTGCAAATAAAAAAAATACAACAACTATATATTTTTGCATTGTTAGAACAGCAAAATAAATAGCTTTGTCTGTTTTTAAAAGAAAGAAGAAAATGCTTTCCAGAACTTTTGTTGTTGACCACTCAAGGGGTATTTTGAAGCAAATTCATCTGTTAGTTGGCCAAATGTTCAGGTTGCGTGATGTTGTCCTTGAAAACTGTAATAGACCTATAAATTAATTAGATTTTATTTCATTTGAGATATATATATATATATATATATATATATATATATATATATATATATATATATATAAGTACTGTGTTGGGTCGCCAATTGATGTCCAAAACCAGTACAATTGATCTAATGTGCTCCTGTTATTATCATTTTTTTTTTACCAAGTTTGTAAAAGTCCTGTTTTTTTATTGAAACCAAATGAATATGACTTTTCCAAGTTATTTATTAGATCAAAACAGGATGTTGTTATTGCAGGCTGCATATATAGTATTTTTCCTAATGTGCAGCTGAAATCGGGTGGTGTGTTTATTTCCAGACACCGTCAGAGGTTTTGTAGTTAGAGTTTGTAAACCGGACAGTTTGGAAAATCCAGAGTCTTTGTCTCTCTCTCTCTCACACACAAACACACACACACACACACACACACACACACACACACACACACACACACACACACACACACACACACACACACACACACACACACACAAAGGGTGTATATGGTGGTAGATTTTCTTCAGTTGTCAACAGATCTCTGTACACTCTTCAAAAATAAAGGTTCCAAAAATTCCCAAAGAACCTTTAAGTGAACCGTTCTTAAAAGAACCATTTTTCTTAGTGTGAACAACAGAACCTTTTGTGGAACAGAATGTTGAAGGTTCTTCATGAAACCACCGATTTCAATAAAGAAGCTTTATTTTTAAGAGTGTAGCGCAACATGAGAAAATGATTTGCCGTTTAAAACCAGCTTTTTGAGTTTTGACAAAGACGATATTTAAATGCCAATATTATCATTTAAAAGCATTTAAATATAATTTAAAATTCCATTTTAATATGCTATATTTCGTACTATGTTCCTTACATATTTCATTTCAAATTTGCCTTGTTTTAATGATAAAGTCTACATTCAAGGTTAAGCACTTTATGTTACAGCTGTGTGTGTGTGTGTGTGTGTGTGGGTTATTTGAGTTCTGGCCAGTATTGATCCTTTTAGTTTTAAATGGGTCGGTCTCCCTACGGTGTTGATCAAGAATAAGTTAATGCCGTTCCTCGTTTGATTCTCTCCTGCCCTGAAAATGAATTCAGAACAGTTGCAGGTGGAATCTTGTAATCCTGCGGCTGTAAATTATGGATATAATTTATTGGATTTTTTCGGTTTCTTTTTTGGTTCTGCAGTATGAATAATAGGATCAACAGGAATTTATTTGGTAGACGTTTCTATGCTCCTGTTCGGATGTTCAAATTAAAATATATGGTTTAAAACACAAAATTAGTTAAACATAAACTTGAAAACTCTATACCAAATCTGACTTTCCTTTCACACTGAAAGATCTTGTTTTTCTTCTAGCTTTGATGGCTTGCACAGCCTCTGGTCATAATTACTTCAAGAGGAGCTCGAGGAGAGACGTAAAATATGTAGTATTAGTATGTCACAACGCTAAATGCGGGTGAAGGGGATCTTTATATTAGCGAGGATATCAAGCGGCTGTATTTTGCACACTTTCCGGTCGGCATCTCACATTTCTCGATCTGTTTCTATCCCTGTGTTTCTGTTTGTTCATGTCAAGTGTGTGTGTGGGTGCACATGTCAGTTTTTGTGTGGGTGTGTGTGTGTTTGTGTTTATCCAAGTGAGCGTCGACTGCTGAGGGAGCGTTTCTCTGCCCGTGGCTCTACTTTTATAAGTGTCTACTTGTGTGGCAGTGTGTAACACCTCTTTTTTCTGTGTGAATGGAATTTTTTTGTACGTGTGTGTGGGTTGTCTGTGGCTGAAAAGCACATTAACAAACACCGGAGGTCAAAAGTTTGACATCTTCATTCACCTCACTCTGCAGGGCTTCTTCAAGCGCACGGTGCAGAACAACAAGCGCTACACATGTATAGAGAACCAGAGCTGTCAAATAGACAAGACCCAGCGGAAACGCTGCCCCTACTGTCGCTTCCAGAAGTGCCTCACTGTCGGCATGAAACTGGAGGGTAAGAAGTCTTTTTAGTTCATCCATGTATTTCTTCCTCTAACTGAACACAGCTTTAGCTCTTTAAAGAGCAATTCTGTCATCATTTACTCACCCGCAAACCCGTAGGATGTTCTTTCTTCTGTGGAACACAACAGGAAGGATGTTCACGCCGCTCTTTTCTATACAATGAAAGTAAATGGTGACCACAGCAGTCGAGCTATAAATCTGACAAAAAAAGAGGTACATATGAACTGTACAAGTCACTTTTCGGAGCTCGACAGCTTTGGTCCGCACTTTCGTCGTATGGAAAAGAGCAGCGTGAACGTTCTGCTAAACATCATCTTTTGTGTCCGCTTGAAGAAAGAATGTCAAACAGGGTTGAAATAACACATAACCAGCTCCCATCTAAGAGTTCCACATGCTTACTACATGATTCTTTCCTCGTAGTCTGTAGATGTACGACTGTTAATTGTTTAACTGCTGGAGGGCAGAATTTCTAGCAGTGTCGTTTTATAGCTAGCTGGCTTTGATTTGCTGGCGCATGCTACCAACAGGATACGAGGCCCTCCAGCGCCCTGTCAGACCCGTCCAAAGAGATGAGCGCTCGCTAATACTCCCCACGGGCTTCTTCTGATAGTTCGTACTCCTAAGGAAAGCTGCAGAGATGGAAAATGTTAACCAGAATGGTGTTTTGAATACAAACCGCAGCAATAAGTTTCAAGCATATTGCTTGAAAACAGAAGTATTGCTAAAGAAATTAAATGTATTAGTATAAAAACGTATGCATAATTGCGTTATAAAACTGATGGCAATTTTAATTATTTAAATATTTAAAATGACATTTTATTTAAAAATATTTATTAAAAAATATAGTATAATAGTAACAATAATAATAATACATTGTAAAAAATGATTTTCATGATTTATCACAACTTTTTTCTTTTGTCAAATCAACTTAGATAATGCGTTTTTTTTATTTTAGTGATGGACTTGCAATCCATGACTTAAGAATTCATTTTATCATAAAATTTATCACATATGTGATAATTTTGTCAAAATAAGAATTTGTTTTTAATATTTTATATATTATTATTATTTTTTAAACATATAAGCCGGGGCCCCCAACTAATAGGTAAGCTATACACTTATTATTATTTGTTTTATAAATTAAAAAAACTTAAAATTCTTAAATCTGCCATCAATTTTATGGCAAAATGTTTCATTAGTCATGGAGCTGCAATCCATCACTTATGACAAATTTTGTCATAAAACTGATGGCATTTTTAAGAATTGATGGATAGATTTTAAGAATAATAATATGTAGTTTTCCTATTAGTTTGGGCATCCTGGGCACCATGAATTGTTGTGATGGACCTACCGGAAATAAATGCTCTGGTTAAAATGTTTCTTAATGTATTATCTGAAGCTTTCAGCAAACAGATTTGAGTGCACTACTCACCATAATTGAGCAAGTAGCAAAACAAAACATTCATATCAGTGTGACACAGACAAGTGGCCTTCCATGTCTCCATGGAAGCTCCATTATCAATACAGATAAGGAAAGGCTGCTGTTTTGAAGTTCTCAAAAAAGCACGTGAGCTTGTTATGTCTTATGAGGAAGGCTTGTAATTATCTTTCTTTATATTTTTGTGGCTCAGTTACAGATTAAGAAAGAGAATCCAATCTTTTTTTACCATCATATAATCAGTATTGAGTTGAGGAAGTGAAAAGGAAGCTACACAGACATGCCCGTGCACTTATTCATTCCATTCGAGTCCAATGTTGTGCACAGTGGAGCGTAAAATAGTTTAGATTTCATCAAACGTCTGTTATCCATATTAAGGACCTTGATGAATCTGACAATCTGGCATGGCTTTACTGTGGATATTCAAAACATGCTCCATGCTTTGCATTGCGCACTTTGTCATTTTTTGGGGCTGATACGCGTTTGCCGTCTCCAGCCTCTGGTGGTGGCGGCAACAAGCTGTCCCATTACTTATGCATAGGTATCATAGCTATTCATGTGTGCGCATGGAACGGCGCGCCTTCAGAGTAGAGCTCCGGCGGACATGACAAACTGTGTGTCAGGAGCCGGCCAGGGGAGGCATTCATATGCCTGTGATAGGACAGGGATTCTCGCCCAAGCAACGCTTAATATTCCTGTATATTAAACACACATAAATCAGACAATAAGCAGCGCTTGAATCTGCCCAGACGGGCCCCGTCTACAGAGACGCGAAACACGCACAAACAAACAACATCTATGGACTGCCAATTCAAGTAAATTAGATCAGGCAACTGCTTTTATTACCAAGGCAATTGCTTTCCGCAAGCCATTTGAGTAACTCACAAATTGGTTTTATAACTCATGTACACACATACACAGACATGCTCAATACAGACTACAAAAAAATACAGAATAGATATACAAACTCACACAGTTTACATGAAAGAAACGGGCTGTGTTCAGAATAAAAGACTAGCCTACTACATACTGAATACTGAACAATGTATACTCTATACTTAAAAATCATAGTATGTGAGATAGCATGCATTATTCCGCAATAAAACATTTTTCCAAAAAGTAGTATGCCATCTCATCATGTTGAAATAAATGTTTATTTTGCATTTTGATTAAATTTTTAGTGTACATTTTTGGAATCCCAATTAAATTATGAGCCAATAAAAGATTTTAAAAATTGCTGTTGATATTGTTTTAGGTTCATTTATCACACTAGGAATTGAAGGTCAAGATGAGCGCATTGCAGTGTGGGATATAGAGCATGCTATTTCGTGTAGTGTGCTTTTTTGTAAATGTAGGCTGTTCTATGCACAAAGTATGCATAGTATATACTACAACAATAGTAAGGGGCCGTTCACACAGAACACGTTTTTCTATTCCAATGAGCTACTTTTCCACGGATGTCTTTTGCAGCGCCTCGCACATGAGCGCCACGTTTTTAAGTCACCGTGTCAAGTTTGAAGAATTTCAACTTTTACACGCAGCGCTGCTCATCAGTGTCAGTTCCAAAACAGCTGACCAATTAGAAGAACTTGGAGGCGGGGCAAGCGTTGCAAGCTTCTGTTTATGCATTCTATGTGCTGCAACTCTAGAAGTAGTATAGTAGAATGCTATACTGATTATTAGAAGAAATGTAGTAGGCTATTCTATGCATACTATATACTGCAATAATAGTACAAGTAGTATGGTAGTATGCTATTTCAAAAAGAATATCATTCTATGCATAAAGAAAATGTGCATAATGTGCATAGTATACATACTATATACTGCAGCAATAGTAGTGTGGTACTATTATGAACATAAAGCCCCTTGACTTATGCCAAAAAAATCAGTATGACATGCATGTAAATAACCTTGTTTAATTAGACGCTGTGAGAAAAAAAATCTTATCAGAAGACAAAAAGGAAGAGGGGGATGGTGTCAGACAGAGTGTGTAAGCGTGCATGTGCACGGATGGGGCGGGGGAGCAAGGGGTACGGCATGCATTCGTGATCTGAGTCGCAGGTCTAATTGTGATTTCCCATAAGGGCCGACTATTAGTTTCAAGCTCATTAATTACCCTGTTGCTCAGGAATCATTAATAGTTAAACTTACCAGTTTTTCTGATTGGATAAATTTTTAACAACCACATTAAGGCCAAAAACACCAAAAAAAAAAGAAAAAGAAAAAAAAAAAAAAAGATAAATCTCCCACCAAGTTGCTCAGGAATCATTTTCGGATGTTACGAGAGCTGTCAGCAGGATCGCTGTGGCAACACTGTGCCTCCCTCTCTCACCAGATCAATCAGATCACACACATAGTGACAATCACACACACACAAACACTCACCGCTGTGACAAGGGCCATTAAAATCACTCCCAAGGCAGCTGTTGGACCGAGGGTTTTCTTTTAATTGTTTTATTTTTTTTAAGATCTACTGTTCGTGAGATATTATGGCCTAACGAGCACATTCACGCTGGTCAGATCGCAAACGCGTCTACAAATCCATGCTCTCTGCATATGCTGGTGTGTGTTTAACACGCTGCTGGAACCTCCAGCCATCCACCTGCCAACAACGTGGAGCATAAAAGAGAAATAATTAAGCATAAATAATTAACATGGGACCCAGCAGACGAGAGTGGAGTCTACTGCCCTGTGGCGGGGATCAGAGTCACTTCCGGGCAATGGCGCGCTCTTCATTTATTTGCCATAATGATGATCTCGTCCGCTTGACTTTGTCTCGCTTCAGTTTAATATTGAATCATTAGCACCGTTTCTCTCTAAATTGTGTCTTCTGGCTCGATTATGCTTAGTTTGCTCTAGGTCTGGCTTTGAAAAAAAAAACTGGTCACATGGGTGGCAACACAAACTAACACCACTGCCTGTAAAATTCACACATGAAATTTACACTGATTGCTTGTAGCAAATAAGCAACTGCCCTAAAAGCCTGTGGCCAGTTTACAGGCTTCTCTGCTGTGGTATAGATCAATTGAGACTGTGTACCAAACTTCAAAACGTATCTATTTTATTGTTTAAAGGCCCCGGTATACTTCAAACGAAATCGAAGAACTAACTGATTTGACGTAATTTCGAACAAAATCAGGCCAAAACGAAGTTCGTTTTGTGTTCTTTTTGGAAGTTCGAAACGGCTTGCTCCAGCTGCAAAACACCTTCATACTACCATTGGTCAGTGATGATAACGTCATAGGAGGTGTGCGATGCTCCGCCTTCACTCGCGTGGAACACGTCTCTGACTCATATTGTGTGTTTGAGTTCGTTGAGGTAAGATCTCCGCGGGTGAAAACATGAACACACTGGATAGCCGCTTTATAGTACAAAAGGAAGTTGTGCTTCTGATAAAATGAGGCACTGACACTGTTTTTCATGTTTGATACTGTAAATCTGCTTGATTTTAAGCAATCTATTGAATAAAGTGCTATATAAATAAACGTGACTGGAGTGCTAATTTGCAGAGCTCGTGCTAACATACCTATGTTGTTATGATCAGACGCTTTTCTTATGCTTTCTATAAAAATGCTTGCTGTTTTCTCATTTTTGTTGTGTTTATTTTGTTACTGAGAAGAAAACACATATATTTACATATTCATCTAAACACCGCTCTCAGCAGTGTGGGCGGCGTCAGGTGTTCGTTTACAGTATATCTCTGGTCACGTATTTCATACTTTGTTTTACCCCTAAACGAAGAAGAACTTCTTTTGAAGTATATCAGGGATTTAGGGTGAAGTGTGCAACTTTTTTGATGTTGAAATACTTATGTATTTGTATATTTGTCAGTTACTCCCTTGAAATGTATAAACACTCTGGTGCTTTCAAAACAATCTGTTTGTTTGAGAATCCTTACCAGACTGACATAGCAACGGCTCAACCAATGGTGTGAGGTGGGGTTGGGCTATCTTTTTGCGATAGTGACTGAACTGTCTCAAAACAATGGCAGAATCAATCTATCTATCTATCTATCTATCTATCTATCTAGGCTTTGTCAAGCCGACATTCAAACTTTGCTTTTTTAGATAAAAACTATAGTTAATAGATATAGTGTTTAATATTTAGGAGGATCTATTGACAGAAATGCAATATAATATACATAACTATGTTTTCAGTGGTGTATAAAGACCTTAAATAATGAACAGTTATGTTTTTCTTACCTTAGAATGAGCCATTTCTATCTACATACACCACTTACATCGAATTCGCCATTTTTCATCACCATGTTTCTACAGCAGCCCTAAATGGACAAACTGCTCTACAGAGCGCATTTGCTTGACTGGCTACTCTCTGCTGTCTCAGATGACGAAATCTTTGTCCTGTGTCAGCCACCATAGCTTCTCTATGTGCTTCTAAAGGGAGGGGTGAATGGTGGACTGAGCCATTGGTTGTAATTCACAACCTCACCACTAGATGCCATTAAAATTTACACACTGCACCTTTAAAGCTGCAGTATGTAACTTTTTTTTGTGATCAAAATTTACATAAATTCTATAATGAGCATGTACATCATTAATCCATTTTCCAAACCATGTTTTTTGTCTTATCCTAAATCACTACAGTACACCTATAATAAGTGTTTCTATTCAGACTATTTTAGACTGCGTCGGGTCAGCACCGCTGCGGAGTAGCCCAGTACCTGCACGACTCGTCATAGACATAAACAGAGAGAAGTAGCTCCGGCTACAATGTTCTTCTGCAAAACGCATGCAGTTCTGTTTATTAACCACTAGAGCAGTGGTCGCCAACCCGTCGATCGCGATCGACTGGTCGATCTTTATCACTGTTCCAGTAGCTCGCGAAAATAAATATGAGTACAAAAATACATTACATTTCTCCAGTCTTTGTATTGTATTTTTGTATTTATTTTTATGTTATTTTCTGGAGACAGACAGATAAAGGTAAATAGCCCACATTATGTCAATTCTGTAGCAGGCAGAGCAGCTCACTGTTCACGATGCTCGAAATATAGGAAGAAAATATAAATATTGAATTGTGGGTGAGGGATTAGGAATTCATCTCTAAAAGGAGATCAGTCTTCAGGAAGATTTCGATGGCAATGACATTTTATTTCCCTCTTACCTCCGAATAAAGTAGCTAATTATTAGCGCAGTTCAACTTTGTTTACAGCGGTAACCAAGGAAACGCTGTATCACTGCTGCTCCATAAAAGCGCCACCTTCTGTCAGAGAGTGAATCTGCGTCTCATTCAGCATGCTGTTTTTGTTTCATGCTTTTTTTGTGTGTGTAGCATTTATAATTTCACAAAGATAAAGTCAGACCGTTCTGTTTTTGCTTTGAATCTTGAAATTAAATCTAATTCAAATAAAAAACAACTGCTCATGCAACGTGCGTAGCATCTTTGTTTGGATTGTGATTAAAGCAGTGGTTCCCTCTAATTTGAAATGGCTATGTATTTTTGTTTATTATAATAATATTAATAATAAATATCTGCAACCAGTATCGGAATCGGCCAATTTGCTTCTAAAAATAAATAAATAAATCAGAATCTACAATGACCACGAAAAAAATACTAAACACAATCTGGGCTGTCTTTTTCTATCAAGTAGATCTTGTCTTTCAAAAAGGTCGAGGTCAGGGATCTTGGGCTTAAAAAGGTTGGTGACCACTGCACTAGAGCATTTGAATTTCAAATTATTTTGCTTCTTGACATTTAAATTTAAATTCTAATTTTGCATTCTGTTTACTGCCTAAATTCAAATTCAGCTGAAATACAGGAATTGAATGTGGTTTTTCAATTCAGTCATTACTTCTGCAATTCCGTTTTGTGACACTAGTGGAGCAGAACTTTATCTTTTATCTTTTTAATTCTAAAAAGGACAATTCTGTGATTTTCCCATTGATACCCATCTCATTTTGTGTTTTGCCTTTTATAAGCTGTGAGGGCCGATCGAATGAGAGGAGGTCGCAACAAGTTTGGCCCTATGTACAAACGAGACCGGGCGCTCAAGCAACAGAAGAAAGCCTTGATCCGGGCCAATGGACTCAAGCTGGAGGCCATGACGCAAGCCATGCAAACCGTCCCAGCAGACCTCACCATTACCTCTGCCATTCAGAACATCCATTCAGCCTCCAAGGGGCTTCCACTGAGCCACCATCACCACCACCACCACCATCACCACCACCACAGCTCCTCCAGTGCAGGCCTGCCACCTGCAGACTTTGACCGCAGCCCCTTCGTCACATCGCCGGTCAGCATGGCCATGCCACCGCATGCTGGAGGACTGCAGGGCTACCAGGCGTACGGCCACTTCCAGAGCCGCACCATCAAGTCAGAGTACCCCGACCCCTACACAAGCTCGCCGGAGTCCCTCATGGGCTATCCGTACGTAGAAGCCTACGCAGGCGGATCGCCGCCCACCTTCCCTCACCTGGTGGTGGAGCTGCTCAAGTGCGAGCCGGACGAGCCCCAGGTGCAAGCGAAGATCCTAGCATACCTACAGCAGGAGCAGGCCAGCCGAGGCAAGCACGAGAAACTCAACACTTTCGGCCTCATGTGCAAGATGGCCGACCAGACACTCTTCTCCATTGTAGAATGGGCCAGGAGCAGCATCTTCTTCCGGGAACTGAAGGTATGTGACGCTTTCGTTGTTCTGAGAAGAAAGTAAAGTTTGGTGGTCGTAAATGTCAAGTGATCTAAAGCATTTTACATAGCTTTGTCAATCAGCATGGATGTCGTTTGGCCTAAAATTTAAGATAAATCTCGGAAAATACCAGAATGAAGGTGTTTCACGAATAGTACTGCAGTTTAGTGACTTAATGACCGTTCACACCAAGATCGATGACTATAACAATAACAATAACCATAAAGTTTTAATAATCTCTCTAATTCTATGAGAATAGGGAAGTCTATACCACAACTATTACAATAGCGACAGAGGAATGATATTGTTGGAATCACTTTCAGAACATTCTTTCCAGCTGATTAGTGATTAAAAACATTGACAGCAAATCAGAATCTGTCCTGCTTTAAAGAGCTTGAGCATTTAAAGATGACAAAACTGCAGCGCGTGCATAATAAACAGAACGTTATCGTGCGTTGGTGTGGACGCTAATATAGATATTGTTACAGTTAGCATTTTTGGTGTGAACAGGCCTTCATTCATCAAGTACACTTAAACCATGTCCTAACCAGATGTGACGCGATGCCGCGACACATGATAAAAGGTATCTTTTCCATGTTAATAGTTTTGTTTTAACCAGCCGCGATGTGCAATGATTCTGTTTTAGAAATGGCCTCTATTTCTCCGATTTTGTGGCTGGGACAACATACAAAGTATAACAATGATAATCTCAGGAACTGGTTATGTGTAATAGATATTTATGAATTTGATTATGTACTTATGCATTTCATTGCGAGTGCAGTGGTGCTTGACTAGACTCTTCTGATTGGCTGTGATTTATGATTGATATTGTCTTGTCTTGTCTGATGTGGACCGACAAATTGCTTGTCACTGGAATCTTATCGCATCACGTGTGGTTAGGACAAGGTGTTAGAATATCATGGTTTTGATTCATCTTTCCTATAAAGCATGTTTCTTAGCATACTCAACACTGCAGTACACTAGTTGAATTATTCATATAAATGAGACAAATGTTGCCCGTTGTCTGGACAGCTAAATAGTTAATAGTTTTCCATAAATAATGAGTCAATGCTATTTGTGGGGAGCTTTTGGGATGACCTTAAAAATACATTGTGCATTTGTGTTAGTATTTCAAATGATGTATTGACAAACAGTGATTTATAATTGACGGTTTACTTCACCAGCTGAAGAGGCCAGTCTGGTGTCATTTATTTTTTATTTTCACAATACACATCTGCCTGACAGAAATATTAATGGGACTGAGAAGACTGTGAGGGTTTTAGTAACTCGTGCATGTCTGCCTTCATGAAAGATTTTGGTCGTGAGCATACTGTATTTTACCCTCCCGTGACACGTTTTGATATGCTACTGGGAAATCTGACAGCACCCAATTCAAATCATTCATTTTGTGCTGGTAGAGCTACAGGCACCTTATTGTTTTCCTCTCGTTACATTCAATAGCTCATGAGATGTACTAGAATGCATTTATACTGAGAACTGACCAGGTGTATATGTAAAACAGATAGCAAATTCTGACGTTGTTGCGATACTGTCAAAATAATTTACTGAAATACTCACATTCTGATTATGATGGGGTGGATATCCACTTTAAATGTTTTGATATCGAGATATTCAATCAAAGTAAAGCGCTACTGACATCTTCCTTAGCACCTCTTGGGATTTTACAGCAACTGTTGATGGCTAAAAAAAAAGAAATAAAAATATGACAGTCGATCATGTGAAAATAAATACTGTCATACATTTCAAAGAACAACATTTTTGCTGTTTTCACACAGGCAAATTTGTTTTCATCCATCTTTATCCACCAATTTTTGCCTTTTCTCATTCAGATGTTAAGTTTTCTTTAGATTTTTCTTACAAATTTTAAACTCTAAATTTAAAGTATTACAGATTTAGATATAAATCTTTGTGCACATTGTTTTTTTCACAACATAATTAAATTATGCAGTTTTCATGCTTTTGTTATAAAGCTGAATGTTACACTCTTCCCTTTGCTCTTACCAATAGAGCTTTATTATCCATTCTCGCGCTCTTTAGCTCAAGCATTGTATTCCCACTTTAGCATGGATTAGCATTTGTGTATGGCTAATTGCTGTCTGTATCATTTACCTTTAATTGTGTTTGCACTTCACCTTTCGCCACGGTGGAGTAGCTTCCCCTTGATGTTATGACTACTTTCTCGCCCTGGCTAATTGTTTTGCACAATAGATGTTAAAAGAGACAAGGGCGTAGCTGTCGAATTTGACATTAGCAGTCATAGTGTGGCGGTGAAGTTGTAATTAGCGCAGCTCTCATGTGCCCTCGCTAAATCATATGCTGGAGCGCTAACGGAAAAACCACAAACAAAAAAAGGTAGCACTAGAAAGTCTGAACCCACTCCTAACTCTAATTAGCGAACACTTGTACAGCAATTGTTACCCACGGAGCTTTGTGATGCTGATGGAGGTTTATTCCACATAACGTTGTGGTTTTAACAAGCTTCATCTATCAAGAGCTCAGATAAAGCTGGAACATCAAGACAAGAGCTATATATTCAGATTTAATGGCATAGAAATGCAGTAAATGGATGCTGTGAAAAGCCTCCCCTCGCATTTATTCATATTTCCTAGAATGTGAATGAGTTTCTCATTTTTTTTTTTTTTTTGAGGATTTCTCAAAGGAGCTACAGATCAACATGCAAATTAATGAAATCTATTTCATTTTCACTTGCATTAGCGACGCTACGCTAACAGTTTAGTATGTTTATACAGCGACACCTGTGTAAACAATCACTGCATATGCTAGCATGTTCGTAGCACAAACACACTCACACACCTGCTCATAGAAAGCTCATATATGTATGGAACATTACCCAACAACACCACATACGTCAATAAAAGCTTTATCTACAAGATTAATGCGAGAAATTAGATAAAAAGCTGTTTGCGAATATTCTGCGAGCAAGTTAATGACAGAGCTGTGGGTAGCATATAATAAACACAGGAAATACAAGTGAATATAAGGCTTGTCTGGGAGGGTGGTGAGTCAGCTATAAATATATCTACATTTACAGCCCTATTATTAGCCTCGTAAGAACAAAAGAATTTCTCTCGTAATAGAGCCCGGTGTGAAACGTCTGCCAAGTGTTTAAAGATTTAGTTTCCATAAGTTAGACTTCGGTAACAGCTCTCATAAATATTTGGTCATGATGGGATCTCTGAAGAGAGCTCACTATTGTGTTCAGACACATGAAAAAAAACATGAGAGGAACATTCCGATAGCCATTTCTCACACTTGGGCGACAGTGAAGCTGTTAAATTTAGAGAAGAAGAGGTGAAAAATTAGCTTAGCTACCAACTGACCACAGAAATGACAAACCTTTTAAAGAGACTTTTTAACCCTGACATGTGAAATAATAGTCCAAAAAACACTATTATACCATATGTGTCTTTTGTTGACTTTTGCGCCTCATATAGTATGATATAGAAGTAAAAAAAACTTTCTTCAGAAGTCCAAAATGAGCAAAAGTATGAAATTTGGTGCAGTTGCTGATATTTATATGACCAGAAAGTAAGACGAAATTCTGATAACTTGTAAGGTAAAATACACATAAATATCAATTATCACTCTTTATCTCCCATTAATCTTCTTAGTCTTATTTAGATGATATTTAAATGATTAGTTCTATAAGTATCTAAGTAAAAAAATAAGTATATAAGTAAAAAAAAAAGTATCAGTCAGATGACAGAAAGCTTGTGTACAACAGGGTTTTTAGCAGTTTTGATCAAGCTGATAATTTAAATGATCAATTTTATCAGTACAGCAGGCTTTATAGGGTTAATGAGTAAAATGGCAAGTAAAACTACATCAAAATCGCTCTTGTAGCCTTCCAGATATCTCGTTAATTTAAAAAAATGTTGTACATAAGCTAACTAATTGTTCATTGTGTTATGAAAATGCTAAAATGCTGTGTTGCATGTGTGTGTTTGAAGGTGCGTGCCAGCAGCATCCCCGTCATCTGGCTGGTTTGTCATGTAAGGGTGGGAGTCATGTTTAGGGGGTGGGGGGGAAACAGATGCAAGCTTCCCAGTGTTTGCATTGACAATATGAGCTGGTATGAAGCCGGTGTGCGTGCTTGTCCTCCCCTGGCTCTGTTGTTAGCTGCCCGGCCCATAACGTGGAGAGTGATTCACATCCATAGAGAGATCACCCTTTCATTGTGGACGGCGGGCTATTGTTTAACGGATAGGATGCGTGCACTTAGCTTTTCCTCAGAACACACAATGGCATTAAACCGCACAGATTCACCACAGGCTTAATCGTTCTTGTGAGGATTCCACGTAATTCGTGCATCTTGTGTCACACAATGTACTTGGGTAAACTTAATCACCGCTGATATTGTGCCACAAAGCGAGCACAAATGGACTGCCTTAAATTTAGTCCTCAGAGCTGATAAAAGTCAACCGTGCAAAACTTACAATACCCTGACATGTGGCGCCAATATTTATTTTTATTCTTTCACGGCTGCTCGGGGACACTTTTTTCTCTCTCGCCCTCTCTCTCTCTCTCTCTACAGTGAATTGAATGACAATACCAGGCCTGCCATTAAGTAAAGCAGCACTGTATTAGGGCCTTGTTCTCCAACCTGCACCCAGCCGTGAGGCTCGTGCTTATTGAAAAAGCAGCTGTGAGGGGAGAGAGGACAGGAGATAGGGGACGTTCTGTCACTTTCTGTGTTATAGTGTCTAGATCACTGAAGATATGTCCGACTGCACTGGGCATTTTGTATGTCTTTTTACAGTATATATAAAAAATGCTAATATAATACATTATATTATGTATATTATGTTACACAACATATTTGTATAATTTTAGCTTCTAAACTTCAACTTAAAATGGATTTAAATCTTATTTTTTCCCCAGGTATTCCATGCTTTCAGAGAATACCCATACTGTATGTAGCACATATATTCTGCTGAAATAGTAAGAGTACAAGACTGATTTTATGATTGTGCATTTGGATTTTTCAAAATGTTCTTTGATTTATATTTTTTATCATACAGTGGCCTCAAAAAATTTTTGGACAATTAAGTCACTCTAAAAAAATATCTTAATTTCATTGTATTCGGTAATACAATTGAAATATCCAACAAAGTGGCACCTGGGTCTTTTTTTATTTTGTTTTTCCAAGTTCACGCAGGTCTCTTTTTATTTAAAATAAATGCCTCTTGGTTTGATCTTTTGTTGTTCTACATTTTTAAGTGTGATGTACAGTACCGTTTAAAACTTTGAGGTCAGATTTTATTTCTTTTTGAAAGAAATTAATACTTTTATTCAGCAAGGATGCATTAAATTGATCAAAAGTGACAGTAAAGTCATTTATAATGTTACAAAAGATTTTGTTTTGAATAAATGCTTTCTATTTATCAAAGTATCCTGAAAAAATTGCATCACAGTTTCCACAAAGCAGCACAACTGTTTTCAACATTGATAATCATAAGTAATGTTTCATGAGCAGCAAATCAGCATATTAGAATGATTTCTGAAGGATCATGTGACACTGAAGACTGGAGTAACGATGCTGAAAATTCAGCTTTGACATCACAGGAATAAATTACATTTTTAAATGTATTAAAATAGAATTTTTTTTTTTTTTTTTTTTTGAATTGTAATCATATATCAGAATATTAGTGTTTTTACTGTATTTTTGACCAAATAAATGCAGCCTTGGTGAGCAGAAGAGAAAACAGTGCAAGTGCCACTGCATATTAATATATTTATTCAATATATTCATTTTATTTTGACTTTGAGAGGATTTTTTTTACCCTCCATTAATATTTTTACGCTATTCAACACTTTTTCTCATTCATTTTCTTGTTTTGTTAATCCGCCAGTGCACATTTCAGAGGTTCAGGTCAGAGACTGTAATTTCTGTGGCCGTCGTATCTGCAGAAATTAATAAGGCGTTGCAGTCGTGATCTGTGAACTTGTGCACGATTTATATCCCCCCTCCCCAGCTTCATCTCCACATATACTACCCAGACCGTCCACGGCGTCTCCTGCCCTCCCCGTGACTCGCAGACGGCCTGAGGTCAAGTTAGCGAGTGTCCTGACAAACAGCCTCGGTTGCGAACGCCGCACCGGAGATTTGTAACCGTGTCCCTGGTCCGCCGGATTTGAATTATTCCGCTTTACATCGGCGTGCGGGGGTTATTGTCTTGAGGGGGAGGGCCTGGGACACATTGGGGGGGCTAAGGGGGGGGCAAACAAGCCCCAGAAGCGGCACCAAGGGCAGGGGTGCGTGGTGAAGGACAGGGGGGGAAACAGGTGGGAGGTTAATGGCCCCTGGACCGGATCCACCAGCCGCTCAGACTTGATATATGGGCTTTGGGCCTGGTGCAGGCGTAGGCTTTCAAAGATATATTATTTCATTTGAGAAGCAGCATTCTCGTCCCTGCATTTGTCCACTGATAGATGATATCCCGTGGCTGGGCAGCAGCCACAATTGGAGATAGCGTGTGAGTTTTCGTAAGGCTCGCTCTTGTACATATTTTCTCTCTCTCATATTCTCCTGTCTCTCTGCTCGACTGTGGGCAGGCCTTTTGGCAGGCTGCGTTTTTTCCTAAGCCTGCTATTTCAGTGGTAACAATATCTGTTTGATCAGAAGAGATGGGCAGCAGGAGAACGTCCACAAAGGCCTTTTTTCATTCATAAATAATACACAAATGGACAAAAACTCCATGTCTTGTCATGAATTCTGGAAGAATGCGGTGTTTTGGCACTTCATAAATATTGCAGCGGCGGAGTTCAGGTTTTAGCCCCCTGAAGATACCAGAAAAATGAATAATAACATTGACATTTAAGGTGGATCACGAGTTGTTAGCTGAGAAAAGATTAGTGTAAACATTTATTCATTTATACGCAGTCACGAATCATTACAAGGGTTATAATTACAAGCTCATTATTTAATTTCATCAATCAGTTGTCTTGCTCAGTTGATTCGCTTTGGCAGCAGATTCTGGCCAAAAATCTCTCACTTAGACAGGAAGAGAATCTTACTGACATTCAAAGCGGCCAGTCACTATGGAAGCCCATTTCTGGCTCATAGTTAAACAATAAAAACTATATTTTGCAACGTGACTTTATTTTTTATTTTAAACTTTTTTGCGTTTTTTTATTACTTTGAAACAAAAACAGACTTAAAATGAATGAAAATAGCATCCAAAAGTACTGATTATTTCTCATAAATCTCAGAAAAGAGCAAATAATGTTCTGCTTGAAGATACACTACCACTCAAAAATTTGGTTTTGAAGGAAATTAATACTTTTATTCAGCAAGGATGCATTAAATTGATCAAAAGTGACCGTAAAGACATTTATTATGTTAAAAAGATTTCTATTTCAATTGAATGCTGTTCATTTGAACTCTCTATTCATCAAAGAATCCTGAAAAAACTGCATCACGGTTTCCACATAAAGCAGCACAAATGTTTTCAACATTGATAATCATAATAAATGTTTCTTGAGCAGCAGATCAGCATATTAGAATGATTTCTGAAGGATCATGTGACACTGAAGACTGGAATAATGATGCTGAAAATTCAGCTTTGAATCACAGGAATAAATTACATTTTAAAATATATTCAAAATAGAAAACAGCTATTTTAATTTGTAAAAACATTTTACAATTTTCTTTGATTGCGATATATAGATGACTTGTTTCAAAAACATTTAAAAAATCGTATCGACCCCAAACTTTTGAACAGTAGTGTATCCTGTTAACTTGCTCAAAAATGGTCTAAATCAATAATATCAAGATTTTACATGACAAATTCTTTCTCAGAAGTGCTCATTGTAGCAGCCTGGTACCTTGTAAACATGACTTTGGCTCCTGGAGGACTGATAAATGACTCCAGCCAATCAGATGGGAGCTCTTAAAACGGCATCCACAGCTCTCTTTCACGGGGCATTGCATATGGTGCTTCCTATGGCAGCTGAGGTCAGCTTCGCTCTTTCTTTCTCCCTGAAAAATGCGTCCTGCGCCCTCAAGGCCTAACCGGGCGAAGGAAGGAAGTGCGTACACTTGTTAAAAGGAGAGATTTAGGGTTCGAACTCCCCTCAGGGCCTGTGGGAGACTCCTGGGAAGGGTTTGGAGCGGTCGGAGAAGAGTCTGTTCATCCACTTGTTGCTTTGATGAGGGATAAAAGCCTGTCATGAACTTCTAGGTCCTGCCCAGGAGCTGATGGACTCATACCGCTGCTTCCATTCCTTCTGCTGCTCTCTGAAATGGGGAAAAAAGACAGAGAAATATAGAAATATGTTTACTTTTCTTTATCTTCAGAATGGCTTTGGTATTTGTAAGCACTTTGCACTCCAGAAAGGGACAAATGTTTGATATTATCTTGTGCCGATTAAGGTAAAAGCCTTTTTTATTGGCCGCACTGGATGCTTGTTAAAACCAGGATGTAGAGTGAAGCCCCAAAACACCCCAATCAGACCGAGCCGACAGCACACAAACTGCTCCGAAGAGGCTGATTTAAGCTAACAAATCAACTCAATCAACATTTTCACCTCTTATGTACTAGTGGAAAAGTAAAAACGGCTGCACATTTGCCCTCATAACTGCAAATAGTTGCTCTATACCAAAATAGCATCTTGTACAAGAACCTTAATATCAGCCTTGCTTTTAAATGGCACGATATCAGCATTCATGAGATGTTTCTTTAAAACATGCTTTGATTTATCTCTATTTATCATTGTACAGTAGTTGGAAATGCCATAAAACCACCATCTATATATATATAATTTTATGATATCAAATGTCAAATATTTAAAGTAATAATATTATTAATATTGCTATATAAATGATATTTTATATTTTATTATATGATACTATACTATATACTATAGTACTATATATATATATTTTTTTTTTTTTCATAATTTATAAATATATTTTATGTTAAATATTTAAAACAAATTATGAAATTAAAAATACATTGTGTGGGTGTATATATATATATATATATATATATACATAAAATACAATTAATATATAGTAATATAATAAAATAAAATTAAATATTATATATATATTATATATATATATTTTATATATTATTATTTTTTTGTATATCGCTATTTCTCATATGTTTAAAAGTATGTGAATGTAACTCTGACACATTCGACTAAAGTCCATGAAGTGAAGCTGCCCAAATGTCACTAAGGCCTTTTCCCCTCTATAATTATTCTCTTCAATCATGTACACCTCATTCTTGTAAATTACATTTGCACAGCAGCTGTAATTTTGCACCTGTTTTACGTAATGGGTTTGAAACGAATCCATAAAAGGCATGCGTCAACTGAACGTTTAAACTTTTACGTTTAAACTTTTACGTGCACACTACAAAAGAGCATTTGTTTAATTTGCTCAGATCTGCTGTTGTCCTGTCCTTCAGTGTTTAATTAACTTGTAGTAATCAGCGCAGGCACGAGGTTTCTAGTGTCGCTCTCAGCCTTACTCTGTCAGCAGTTGTCTACGACATCTATTTTTGCTTCTTATTTACAGCTGTCTATTCCAGACACGCTGAAAGGTCCCAAAGACAATAGATAAGGACTGCGGTCAGAAAGACAGGGAGCATGTGGGCTAGGCTTACACTTATATTTAACTGTACTGTGAATGGATTTGCTCCTGATGAACGGCATGGGCAACTCAGCTGGAGAACGTTATACGCAGTTGCGAAGAAATGTTCACCAAGGCGTCAAGAGAAAGACAAAGCCACCTGTTCATTAAACCGCCTTATATCTTTTATTTCTGCCTCATAGTGTAGGTTCAGTCTGAGACGTTGGCATTGGCCAGCAGTTTTAAACGTTTCCAAACACATTACATCAATGAGCATAACTTTCAGAATAGTTTTCGTAATTGCATTCTTTCTTTATCCTGACCCCCTGATGAAGATGAAAGGAAGGTTTCATGATTTCTGAACGACAGGAGGGGAAAAATTTTCAAATTTGCACCAGGCGGACACTCAAGTAACTGACGTGTTGACAGCCGTTTAAATCCGAGCATTGCATTACAATGCTGCAGTGCCAAAAATGGCAAATCACACTATTGGGACATAATAGTTAAGACAGTAATGCTTCTCTCAGATTGTGTGAGGAGGCATTTGAGTTCTTTCTATACCTGTTTGCAAGGCTCAAGAAAGGAGGGAAGGAGGGTGGTCTGCAGCTGCAAGTGAGAGACATTTTGGCACGAGACCAATCTGGTGTTATCCAATTCACTTTTTGCTAGTCTTAATACCAATGTGTCACAAATTACAAAGTCTTTGGCTCAAAATCAAATTATAACAATTCTATGACCATAAAAATGGCTATATATATATATATATATATATATATATATATATATATATATATATATATATATATATATATATATATATATATAATGAATTTCTTTCAAATTTATATATTGTATATATATATGTGTGTGTATATATATGTATACAACATATGTATATATAATACTGTAATATAAAATACATAAAATATTCAATATATATTGCTATTCAGCATTATAGTAGTATATACTGAATTTTGTTTAAAATGTGTGTGTGTATGTGTATATATATATATATATATATATATATATATATATATATATATATATATATATATATATATATATATATATATACATACTGATATAAAATGAAAACAAATTTGAAACAAAATTCAATATATATTACTATAATGCTGTAAGAATAAGTAAAAAAATATAAATTATACAAAAAATATTTATATTGTATATACTGTAAACACTGTCGTTCAAAAGTTTGGGATCAGGACTTCTTTTAAAAACATTAAAATTCTTACTGATCCCAAACTTTTGAATGGCAGTGTGTGTGTGTGTGTATATATATATATATATATATATATATATATATATATATATATATATATATATATATATATATATATACATACATATTTCAGTCATGAAACTCTAGATGGTGCAGGCTGATGGGTGCTTAACGCAGCTGACGATAATTACAGCATTAACTATTTGGCACAAGCTGATTGGTCCATGTCACTTTAGCAGCCAATGAGCTTGATGCTAACACATTTAAATGGCTGGTTACATTCACTATAGCAGTTTGCAGTGTGCTTCAGAATTCCTCTAAAACACTCCACCTTCCCCAGCTCCACCTGTATAAATCTGCTATGGGTTATTGATATGTGCTATTTGTGCAGTAGAACTGTCTTACTCACAGCAGTGTATCTGCATATGTATTGGCAGTAGCAAGGTCCTGTACTATATCGTACTATTACTATACAATAATCAGCAGCAGCAATAATCTATAGCAGCAGCGTAGCAGATCTATTCCGCCAAGACCAAATACATTAACATTGTCATACCTATTACCATGTCAACTTGTCATGACTGAAATATGTATATATATATATATATATATATATATATATATATATATAGATAGATAGATAGATATAGCAAATATACATATATACAGTACAGTCCAAAAGTTTGGAACCACTAAGATTTTTAATGTTTTTAAAAGAAGTTTCGTCTGCTCACCAAGGCTACATTTATTTAATTAAAAATACAGTAAAAACAGTAATATTGTGAAATATTATTACAATTTAAAATAACTGTTTTCTATTTGAATATATTTCACAAAGTAATTTATTCCTGTGATGCAAAGCTGAATTTTCAGCATCATTACTCCAGTCTTCAGTGTCACATGATCCTTCAGAAATCATTCTAATATGCTGATCTGCTGCTCAAGAAACATTTAATGTGTACAATTGTACAAAATATTTGTGTACAATATTTTTTTTCAGGATTATTTGATGAATAGAAAGTTCAAAAGAACAGTGTTTATCTGAAATCTAATCTTTTGTAACATTATAAATGTCTTTACTGACACTTTTGATTGATTTAATGCATCCTTGTTGAATAAAAGTATTCATTTCTTTAATTTCTTTTAAAAAAAATAAAAATAAAAATTCTTACTGACCCCAAACTTTTGAACGGTAGTGTATAATGCTACAGAAGCTTTGTATTTCAGATAAATGCTGTTCTTTTGAACTTTCTATTCATCAAGGAATCCTGAAAAAAAAAGTACACAACTGTTTTCAACATTGAAAATAATCATAAATGTTTATTGAGCAGCAAATCAGCATATTAGAATGATTTCTGAAGGATCATGTGACACTGAAGACTGGAGTAACGATGCTGAAAATTCAGCTTTGCATCACAGGAATAAATTACTTTGTCAAATATATTTAAATAGAAAACAGTTATTTTAAATTGTAATAATATTTCACAATATTACTGTTTTTTACTGTATTTTTAATTAAATAAATGTAGCCTTGGTGAGCAGACGAAACTTCTTTTAAAAACATTAAAAATCTTAGTGGTTCCAAACTTTTGGACTGTACTGTATATATACAGCTATGGAAAAAATCTTAATTTTTTTCATAGCTGTATATATTAAGGAGACAAGGTAATGGAAAAAGATATGCGATGGGAGGAAAAAATATGTTTGATGTTTTGCGTTCACTTGCAAAATTTTTCCATTCCCCCGAGAAACTTTTTGTTCGCTTGCAAAACTTTTGTGTGCTTTGCGAGCAAACACAAAGTTTCTCACATTGACAAATAATTTTTATAATCTCATATATTTAAATAATCTCATATTTTTTTCCTTCACCATGTCCCTTTAGGGGCTCCATAATATATAAAATATATATAAAATAAAAACATTTGAACAATACCACTTATGACTTAATTAATCCAACTGCATGCAAATAAAAAGCATTGATACAGAACTATTTTTGGAAAGCTACTCTAAATAGGGCGTAAAATGAATGAAATGTCTGAATTTCTATTTACATTGAGAGATCAACTCTTGTTTTCTGCCTCAATAAGAGCAGAAGATGTGGAGGCAGAGACGGGGATACTAATGGCGATGCGTCAGTTCTCTTACGGACAAAAACAGACAGACGCATAAAGCCACTCCGGTAGGCGACTGCATCTCTCAGCTAAATAATACAGGAGCCCCGGCCTACCTGGACCCATTTCCCAACAGAGCCAATCAAGAGTCATTTCCTGTTGTCTGTCAGCGTGTCACACAAAAGCCATAAATATTGACAGCCGTCGCCAATAAAGACCCCCATAAATCGCAGAATTGAGGGGAAAATACAGCACGGGGGAAATAAAATCAAATAAAAATACGGCGATCATTCTAAACGCGAGACACCATGTGTGAATATGTGTGTGCGCGCAGCGTGCAGATTGAGAAACTCGATCGATTCCGGCTCGACGTGGCGTGCACAACTCATTGCGGATTTGGAGAGCATTATTTTCTCACTGAGTCGTGGAAGGGGGGGTTGGGGTAAAGTAGCGTAGTGTGTGGTACTTCAGAGAGCCTTTCCTCCCTCCCATGACTGCATGTATATTAGGAGTCTAATGTTCAGCTGAATAATTGATCAGGGCTGCTGTGTTTTTTTGATAATTAGTTGATAGCTTCTCAGCGTTAAGCCCTCGGATCCATTGGAAGAAACTTGTTTTTCTTTAAATTCACTCTGTGAATTATTTGAAACAACTGCCCAGATGGACTTAAAGTGTACTGATAAATGGCCTAAGGTTTGGAAAAGTTTTTTTGTTTTCTTTCGTTCTCATAACCTAATTTCATCCTTTCATTCTCTCTGGATTGTGCTGTTGCTCAAGAGACTTATTAGAGTTTTGCAAAGAATGCAGACCAAAAAAAGGTTGTAGAGTTGTATTGAATATCACTTCATTAATGAATGGCTGCCACTTTACTGCTAATGAATTTATTAAATTAATTAGTCTTTAATCATAGCATCTAAAGGTAACAGAAAACCCTGCAGGAAAGTACAGTAAAGTATATATATGCACTCTGCAGTTCTTTATTAATTACTACATTTTTCTAGCCAAGTATGTGGCAGTATTGCTTTATATTGATGAAGACCAGACTGCAAGAGCCTGTTTCAGTTTCATTCTGAAAAGATACACACCAAGTGTCCTTGAGGTAGAATGTGACTGCTGGCAGCTAAACACAGCACAGCAGGTGTGGATTTCTTTCTTTTTCCCTTTATTTTTTAAAAATCCCAGCAATAGTAGAGCCATTTATACCTATACACCTGTATATATATATATATATATATATATATATATATATCGGCCACTGCAAAGCCGATATCAGTTGAGCACTAATTAGAAGAAGCATTTATAGTCTCATTCATCTCCGTGATGTCTTGTGATGTTTGATGTCCCACTAAACCCTGCTGAATGCCGACGTGTGTGGTTTTTATCGTGGGTCAACGTGATGAGGGGCTCTGATCAAACTCTGGGTGTTTCACAGGTCAGGAGTCACACTCGGGAGAGTGTTAATGCGGTCACCGTGGGAACTGATCAATCTCTATTCCTCGTCGCGATCGATCAAACACCCCTCCTCCAACCCCATCATCAGCCAGTCACTCCTTTGAGTTGCTCGGTGTCCGCTTGCTAGCCTTGGACGAGTCCCAAACCTGCTCACCTGCACACTAACACATGAATTATGGGCATCTGTTTATCCCCCCTCATAGAGACACTCAGAGTAAGAATACCATGAGGTCTTCTCAAATATAGCTACTAGAAGGAATGCAAATGTTTTCCCAAAGATATTTTATGTCATCTCAATTTACATTGCTGTCAGGCATACGGTGAAAGCCTACATAATCTATGCGTCCCATGGACACAACATCACTGGTTCAAGATTACAGCATGGATAGTTTGCATTGCTGAGAGTCGGTTTCTTCATCTAGCCTTTCTTAGATGGCTGTAACACACCACACGCAACACATCTAAACATTTTGAGCACATTTTAATAATGTAACAGCTATAAATTAACGGGTTTAAAAACACAAAATAACAACTTTAAATTAGCTATTTCGTATTTACACATCACCCTCATGTCATTCCAAGCCTGTACGATTTTCTTTCTTCTGTTGAACACAAAATAAGACATTTTGAAGAATGCTATTTCCATAATGAAAGCATTGTTTGGCCAGGGCCAAAAAAAATGGTCTTCTGAAGTCATACTATAGCTTTTCTTGTGAGGAACACATCGAAAATAAATTTTCATTCACTAAAAATCTTGCCCCCTGCCTCAACTTATGAGAAACTAGGAATTTTTAGGACTATTAAAGCAATTTTACGTCCCTTCTTTATGTCCCTTGTTGGCGATATGCTTTCATTTTATGGAAAAGAGCTTCTTTTCAAAACATCTTATTTTGTGTTCCTCAGAAGACAGTCAGTTATACAGGGTGAGGGTTAATAAATTATGATCAAATTTTCATTTTTAGGTAAACTGTATCTTAGGTCCTGCTTACACCTGGTATTAAGATGTGTTTTGGTCGATTTGGATCACAAGCGGACGACGCTAAATACAGGTGTAAATGGGGTCTAAAACGTATTGAGCTTGTCCACTTTGGACCACTTCCAGAGGTAGTTGAAAACGCATTCAACCAGATTGCTTTCGTGGTGTAGACGCTCAGTGGTCAAATGCGTTTGAACAACCACAAAAGACCGTCTACTCTCCGCCTACTGAACTAATGCATAAACAATGTGAAACGTGCACTAGCCAGATGGGATTTAAACTTTGTCGGCTGGAGACCCAAGTTTAGTTTGAAGATGAAAAATGTACCAAGCACAATGTTCTCTCACCATTCCTGATTTCTAACACACACTCGCCATGTTCAGCGTCATCTTGCGTCTGTCAGAGCAGAAACTAAAGCTGCTGCTCTCCGTATGTTTTTCCATCATCTCTGATCGCGTTCATATGTAAATTGCGTGAGTTTATTTTGTCCATTAGCTTGAAAGAACCTGTACTTGTACCCACCAATAGACCCTGCTGCACCCAAAGAAATCAGGACAGAAGTGGTTAAAAGTAGACAAAAAAGACTGATGTAAACGTGTATGTCTCCCTCATCTACTTGTGATCTGATCACCCAAAACGCATCTTAATTCCAGGTGTAAACAGGACCTATGGATTTATCAGTTACTGGTATACGGTCAGTCATTTGTCCCGATTTTAGATCGCATAAGTGAAGTTACAAAACTCCTGCAATGCTCTTTCACTGAGCTCTATCCCATATGAAGCAACGCTGGACTCTAAAATAAGTCCGGAGAGAGAGCGAGATGCCAGGCAGCTCCCCCAGAGGAGCACGGGTATGAAGCAATGCGGCCGCAGCGGCTGGTGGCCACCTGCTCAAAGTCCCAGCATGCTTATCAGACCCCCTGGCAGCAAGAGAGCAAGAGAGCAAACAGAGGCCCTGCCATGACAAACAAGCCTGGAGATTTCCACAAGATCAGGGAAAAGTGAAGCCAAATAAACCAGGCTCTTCAGTCTCAAGCATCCAAAGCACGTCAGATCAGCTCCCATGGGACGGCTAAAGAGGAAGCCAGAATGTGACACCTCAGCATAAATTGTTAGCACTTCCTCTGGGGATTCAGGGACACTTATATTATCTCCCCTGAGAGTAACTGTACATTTATAGGTTTCCAAATACTGTTAGTGTTGATAAAGAGATTAGGGAATCTGTTGGAATTGAATTTAGGCAACTTTGTCCAAACTTGGTCCTGGTGGGCCACTGTCCTGCAGAGCTCCAACTCCGCTCAACACACCTGCCTGGAAGTTTCTAGTATGCCTAGTAAGACCTTGATTAACTGGTTCAGGGGTGTTTAATTGGGGTCGGAGCTAAACTTTTCAGGACAGTGGCCCTCCAGGAGCAGGATTCGACACCCCTGCAATAGATTTCTTAAGGTGCGCTCATGAAATTTCAAAAAACATATATTGTCAATAGCACAGAGATGTATGAAGTGCAGTTCACACTGAAGTCACTTTCAAACCAAGCAGCTTTTTGTTGGTCAACACGGTGAATTCATGTGACCAACTTGAAAATGAGCGAAATCTGCCGATTACATGGATTCCTGTTAGAATGACTGGATTTCGCGAAATTTCCCTGAGCAACTGAAAATGTGACATGAACTTTAGCAATTGGACTCATAATCGTTCCCTGGCAGATTAAATGGAAGAAAAAAGATGTACCCAAATCATATACAGTATACTCATGAAAAAATGGCTCTTTTGGCTTGGACCTTTAGCAACGTCTTAAAAAAAACTTTTCAGAAAATAATGATCTATGTTGTTTCTTTTTTCTTATATAAACTACATTAACTGTATAAAATGCTGTAAAAATTCACCAACAGACGGGAAACATCCAACATCAAATAATATTTGCCGGCCTGACAGAAAGGAAGTGTGCGTACCAGCGTATGAACAGATGTCCACAGAAGGTGACTCAAAGCTCACTGCCTGACGGCACCATTGAAGTGCACTTCAAACCTCACCTGTAGTTTCCCGACTAGCCATACTGATCCACATCCAAGAGGTCAAAAGATTTCAGATGGGATTTATTTTCTTTTTACCTCCTCATCTCTTTTTTTTTCTCCCATTCTCGTATTTATGCAAATGTGATTGTGGACCGCATACTTGCAGCCTGCCTTTAGTTGTAAATAAATCATTCGTCTCGTTCTGTTCATTAATGGGCACTCAAGGAGATTCTATTAATCTGTTCATTAGGGCACTTCAAAAACAACAAAAAAATACTTATTAAAAGCAGTTCCAGCTGCGTAAGCTCGTTACTCGTGCCTTAACAATGCTTGTGGCACTCTACCAAAACCATGTGGGATAAAAAAAAGAAGCTCATATTTGGCAATTTGGACTCTATTCTATTATCAACGGTCAACCCTTTCAGGCAATGATGAATAAATATTACTTTTGGATATGCAACAAGACATATTTGCACATCATTTACATTAAAAATGAGGGAAAAATAGGCTGTAGTTCTTTGCACATAGTCACGGTACATTCATTTGGAAATTTCCATAATGCCGTTCAACATGCCGTTGAGGGTCTAAGGGTCTTCTTTAGGAGCAGTACGGGGGTTTCAGCAATTGATCGCTACATTGATCTAGCTATGCCTGAATGACCGTAAAGGAATTAAATTGGTTTCTTGGAGGATATGCATTTTTTATCATAAGAGAGAATGTAAAAGCTCTGATTTTGAAACATTGGAAGTGCATCACATCAAAAAATCTGAGTTTTAGCTGTTTTAGATGAGCACACCTTTTGTATCTGAAGTATGTAAAAAGAATTTGTGAATTGTGAGATTTCAGTGTAGGTCAACAGATTTGATGTTTATGGCTTCTTAGTCAGTCAAACAAAAGCTGTCTGAGATTCCTAATTTAATGCCTCTAGAGTGAAATCAATAAGTGTGTTTTTATTTGGCTGACCTCCAGATATTTTTCCAGCACCTTACACGACCTGCTCATCTAGATAAACATTAACACCAGACTGCAATCTTATTTTTAGCATGTAATGATTATACAGCTGAATTTACAATCTTTGAGTTTGCCGTGAGTATTGAGTTTATTCCCATGATCCATGGTGAAATAAAAATACTAATCACAAAAGCTGTACGACAGTGTGAAACATTAAAGTACGGCATATTTCGTTCTGTGTTGCTGGTGTATTTGGTGGTATACATATTGAGATTTTAAAACACAGTAGGCCTCATTCATTAAACTTGAGTAGAATGTATTTTTGTGTAAGCTGGTTGTAAAATAAAAACAAAATGCATTGTTTAACGAATAATAAAGCTAATATGTCGTACGTATTTGATACGTGTTGTTCGCAAAACCACTCCTTTATAAACTGACGAATTCAATTCAGAAATAGTTTCAATATTACTTAAAAATATTAAAAGTAGTTTTACAAACATTTTACACAAAATGAGGTCCATTAATGCAAACTTTCATACATATTTGATATTGTAACAACGAAGGTGCCATTATTTTCTGTGTAAACTTCGTAAAAAAAAAATTTCCGTAAATTGTCAAATTAATTTAGAAAATTGTATTAATAACTATAAAATAAAAAAAGTTGTTTTACAAACAATTTAGAAATAAATTCATTCTGCTCATGTTTCATTAATGCGGCGCAATGAACGCAAACATTCATACGTATTTGGTAGGTTTTGTATATTGTAACAATAAAGGCTCTACTTTCCATATAAATTGTACGTAAAAACATTCTCTCTTAAATTGTTGCGTTCAAGATTTGTTTTAAGAATAGTAAAAAATTTAAATTGTTAGTAAAAATCAATTCTTAATTAAATTCAAATCAACATTGGATTTAAAAAAAAAATAGTAATTAAAAATAGTAGAAATGTTTTCACGAATGATGTACACAGAAAAATTGTAACATTTGATAGCCATTATATACAAAGTCACTACCTCCACTGTTAAAGGACATAGCTTGCCTGTTGTAAGTGCACATCAGAGCCGTTACACACAGCTGTGACAGTGCAAAGGGAAGCGAGCTGACATGGAAACAGCGGTGTCAGACGCACTTTAAAAGGTCAGAGATGCCTTCTCTGCCCATCTGACGTGTGTCTGGCAGCGGCCCCGGTCTGCTGTGTCTTCCCCTGCTTTGACTCGTGGCAGCCTCGTCCCTGTTTGATGACCCAAATGCGCTGGGCATAAGAGGCTCATGTAGGGGACAAGGCCTTTGATGAGAATGCCTGTCAAAAAAAAAAAAAGACCCTATGACAGGTTTCTTTGTAGAACAGGCATGTTTGACTTGCATGCCTTGCTAGCAGATACACGAGATGTGTTAACAATGCCAAATGCATATATTTGCTACTTGGGCTTAAAAATCAGTCCTAGTATTTGAACCTGGAGAATTAGGTCATACAGTATTGATTGTACAGTAAATCAGTTGATATAAGTGCAGTGATACCAAACAAGAATGCTTTTGCTTTGCCGGATTTGGAAATACATTCTTTAAATTGATTTTGTAGCATTTGTTATGACTATGAGAGCAGCACAAACAAGAATCACGAGCAGTCAAAACAATCCGAAACAGATATCGACGGAGTCTCCCAAGGCAGTAGAGGCATTTCATTCACGTTATCTCTGCCTTGAGAAACCGCAAGTATTATTTTCACGTCCTTAGCCGACTCACTGTCCTCACGGGACTTCATAATCATTAAATTTCATTACATTTCTGTATTCTTTTCATGACCCTTGTGTAAACATTTCACATGGGTGAATTGAGAATCAAAACCGTTTCATATGTAGCTCTTCGACTGTCTGCACAAAAACATAGCAGTTTGAAGAATAGTCAGACGGGGACTCATTTTCAGTGCTTTTCCTCATTCTTGCCGACACCAGACTCAAAGAGCTCTTTTCACCTCCTGCATCTCCGTTTAATGATTGACCGAGGGAGCCATGAGAACCAAGGAGGGTGACAATGAATGCGTTGTTGGAGCCGTTCAACTCCCATCCAAGAGCATGTCAACGTACGTGCTCCTAACTGTGCTACGCTGAACACGCCACTTAATCATGAGGGATAAATGAAGCCGTATCACTCCACAAACAGATTAATTAACAGCGGTGGAAAACTGTGACATTTGGCGAAGTTCACACGAGAATGACCTCTTGCGACCTAAAGACCAATATTGATTTCATACTGGTTGTCCGAACTACAAACGCGAGATGTGAGTGTCGAAGGTTGAAATAACACTGAAATGACAAATGTAGGAAACGTCTAACTGAACAACAACTTTTGTGACTTAAAACCAACATGAAATGGCATTTGCAACCCATTTTAATTCCATAATGAGGCATATTTCCAATTAAAAGAGGATATTTAATGAGAGACTTTAACATTTGAGATTAATGTCGGTACTGAAATTTTAAAAAATATGACGTTTTGAGCACTGTTGAGCAGATTCGTAAACACCTCTGACTGGCCATTGTTTTCATGTGCTCAACATATATGTCTGTGATTGGCTACAATGATCAAAGCTTCAAAAACATGTTGTACTGTAAATGGTCAACAATGACGCTCTTCACCGAGTCAATTTACTGATATTTGTGCCATTATTTACAGCCAAAAAAAAAAGCATTAAAGCCAAAGTCTTACACCAGGTGTTAATTTGCGCTGCTCTTGGTAGATTGCATTGGTCATTATGGAAATGATCCGGCTTTGTCTGTGTTCTTTAATTTGCGCGATACCAAGTCTGTACTGAAATTTTAAAAATGTGATTCATAAACACCTCTGTTTGGCCATTGAGTTCACACGCTTAACATATATGTCTGTGATTGGCTACAATGATCAACGCTTCAGAAACATGTTGTACTCTAAATGGTCAACAATGACGCTCTTCACCGAGCGCTTACACAGATACACACGGGAGTGTTTGAAAGCAGAGATCTATCAGCGAACCTCAAATTCAAACACTTCTGTGTGCTTTCAAACGCTCCCGTGCATTGATCATTGTAGCCCATCACAGACATATCTGTTGAGCATGTGAACACAATGGCCAATCAGAGGTGTTTACGAATCTGCTCAACAACGCTCAAAGCATCACATTTTTAAAACTTCAGCACCGACTTGGCATCGAAGTCGGTAATTTTAACAACACCTTTTTGAACATGTTCACCTACTTGAAAAAGTTGCAATTTACCCAAATTACTACTTCTAGCTGACTGTTAAAAAATATCTACACATTCTTACACATTTGTTGGTCTCTCCTCAGGTTGACGACCAAATGAAGCTTCTCCAGAACTGTTGGAGTGAACTCCTCATCCTGGACCACGTTTTCCGGCAGGTGATGCACGCCAAAGAGGGCTCCATCCTCCTGGTCACAGGGCAACAGGTGAGTGTCTGCTCCAGTCTCCTCCATTCCTCCCCGTAGATCTCATCAGGCCTTTTTGCCAGTGTGGATCAACATCCTTTAAAGTGCTATCGACTGCCTCAGCCACTCCATTAAAAATAGATTACGCTTAGGTATAAACTAATGTGGCCAGAATAATCAATTGTACACTTCTTATCAAGTGCGTGGTGAACGAATAAATAAAATGGTTGGTTAAGCATGCACGAGTCATCACGGTGAAGAAGGGATGAGAGACACAGGGAGAGACGGACGAGGAGGGAAAGCAGCAGAAGATATGTATGATTTACCTCATTTGTCTCTGAGGAACATCGCTGGACGGACGCCTCAGGCTCAGCTGAAGTTTTCTGCACACGAGGACCTTTAATTCTGTCTCCGGCTCCAGCACATGCACACACACTTCCAGAAGATGTTTAAACTGCTTATAAATAAATATGCTTCTGTCCGCCTGTCAGTAAGGCATGAGTTTAATTTTTAATTTTATGTTTTCCCTCCTCCCTCCCCTGCTCAACAAAGTGAGATCCAACAGTAGTGACAGCTCAAACACAGCGACTTGTGAACAGTAGAGACTTTTCATAGCCGTGGCCTTGTGGATAATACACACGCTCTGGTCAATTTTACAGCAAACAATGCGAGTTTGAATCCAGCTCCTGACACGATTTCCATCAAGTCACCTATAAGAAAAGAAAAAACACAAATTAGACAATTGTTAGAAATTAGATGTTGACTCAATTCTACAACGTGAACAAACTGAGATTTGTTAAAGTCTCCTGTCACTCAGATGTTTCTCCTGAGAAAAACACCCTGGTAATCCATGTAAAATCCCCAAACAAATCTCAACATTGTGCTCAGATTTAAGATACCAAAGTCTGCGATTAAAAGATCTCAATATGAACTCAAGCATTTCTCATCAAATTCTCCCAAGATCAAACTACATGCTATCTATATTAATTTTATAGCTCTATACTTTTTCTATATCAAGAGTTGTCTCACTTTTATCCCTCCTAAGAAACTTGAGACAAAGTTGACATTTAAAAGACTAAAAGTCTAATGTCAGAATCTCATTCACTTGGTTGGTTTTAAAGTGGTTTCTAGCCTCCTGAGCCATGAAAGAGCAACTTCTGAGCAATACAATCTGAGAAAGTACCACATCTGGAGATCTTTGAGAGCTCACTGTGCTCGCTATCTTTGATTTTTCTGTATTGCGAGTGCTCTGCATAGCATGTCTCTGTGTTTGATTAGCGAGGTCTGACGGAGGGTTGGGGGCAGGGTGGAGGACCTTGTTTGCATATTTTGCCTAATGAACAGCTGGTGCTGAAAAAAGCCTTTGGGGAGAGAGAAGGCAAAGACTCAAACAGTTCATTACTTCCTATTATTCCAGATCAGACTACTGACAGCCCGGCCACACAACACGCTCACACATGAACATAGTCTGGATTTATGCATAAAAAAACAAACGCTCTGCCACTTATTAAAGGAATATTGTAATTCAGTGGTATATAAGTTCAGGCGGTCTCTCAGTGTAGTGGCTATTAGTAGAAATAGATTAATAGATACATACATTTGCATTTCTGCAAATACAAGATACTCCTAAAGTAGTTAACAGACAATTACTACACTACAAGCTAACAATATACTGTATATATATATATATATATATATATATATATATATATATATATAAAATAAACTGTCAAATAAAAAATATATTACAACTATAATCTAAAAATAATTCTTTTAATAATAATAATGTTTATTTTTTTATAATTATAATTTATATATATATATATATATATATATATATATATATATATATATATATATATAAAAATGTATTTACTCCACTGTCACCAGAACTGCCCACTACCTGTTGTCTTGTTTGAGGACATTTATGTCATTGTTACTCCCTAGTGTTGATATGGCAGCAAAGCACTGTGTGGGATCTGTCCTGAAATTCTGCGACACATGACACTACATGGGCGACTTTCCAATATGTCACAGACCTGCATCTCCCCCTCCACTCCTTCTTGTGCTGTATCTGTCTCTGTCTCTCACACTGAAGGTCCCAGGCCTTCAGAAGGATCTAAATCATCATAATCATACTCATACAGCGCTCAGTATATTCAGCATTCACCGATATTTACAATGTCAGAATGAATTAGAGAATAATACTACAAACTGCTTGCCAAGTGTTGCTCAGTCGAGTCAACCCTCATTTTGGAAGAAAATCGTTACACCCTGTTCAAATTTATTCACATAAAATAGTATGTATTTTAAAAATATTTATATTGATATTAAAATATTTATAATTTTCAAAAATGTGTTTATATTTGCATTAATGATTATGTTGAATATTTTCAGTTTGTACCATTATTTGTATTATTTTTACATGTACATTTGTGATCCCATCCCACTACTTTTACTTTTATCTGGTTATTAATGCTCGGGGCACTTGGTCAAATCCCAGTTAATTGACAACTTCAGTAGCTTCATATGGGCTTGAAGAGATCCACGAAAAACAGCCGGTGAGAAATGCACAATTCTCCAGCCAGGACTTTAAAAAATTCCACTCATCATATTTACACAATAAATAAATTCCAATCCGCCCGCGTTTTTAATTGCAAATCCAGCTCAGAGGGAGCTCTCCTTACGCTTAGGAGGCCCGTAGTCTACCTTCTTCCAGAAACCCTGGCGCAGTCAATTATGGTAATGAATTGTCAATAAATATAAAAATTTAATATGGCCTGCTTACAGTGAGTGGCAGCTAAGGACTTGCCTCCAAGACAAATTTGCTGCTGCTGCAGATATTAAGTGCACCTGAAAGGGGAAGAGAGGGCCACGGGGGTCCCGCGCAGGGTTCGGCCCGGTAGCCTGGGGGACCTCCAGGGGCCCCCCGCTCACTCACACCTCTCTAACCCCCACCGCCCTCGTCTGGTGCAGGGCGCTGAGGTCCGAGGGTCTGGGCACCAGGGATGGAGAAACGTGCAGCTCTTCCCCGTTCGGTTTGATGCTGATTATCATTCAGACCTCGGCCCAGCGCACTGTCCCTGCTGTGTGGAGAGGAGCCTGGGAAGGAAAGAAAGGGAGGGAGGCATATGAAACGTAGAGCTGCCAGAGCTGGTTACGTGCTTACTTCAGTCAGTGCTAAAAAACTCCAAAGGTGGTGCCAAGTGCCGTCTGGCTCCAGTTTGATTGAACTTTTAAACTAAAAGGACTCTGATTCAAGAAATAGAATTCTCGATGAACAAGGAACAAGGCTGAAACTCTTCCTAAAACATTCCCAACAACTCTTTTTTTGTCATAAAATATGCTCTGTGAGTCTCCGAACAAATATGAGCACATCTTCTCGAAAATAAACTTAGAAATCGATAGCATTTATGATCCATTTCTCTAAAGTTCTAAATAAGTAAATAATTCAGTAATTACATGAAATTGGCTCAACCAATGGCATGCTCTTGGGGCGGGACTGTTTGATTGACCAAACAATGGAAGACTGGAAGAGTGTTCTAAAACAATGTTGGAAAACAATCTTTTTTTCAATGTCATAGACTGTGTTTCCACAGTACACTGTGTTTTCCTACCATGGCATTAAATGACAGAAAACTGTTTAACGCTGGTGCTTGAGTGTTTCTAATACAAAAGTGGAAGGAGTGACAGTAAATTTGACATATTTCTCTCTTCTGACCACCGAAATCAATCTTTCGTTTTTTTTTTTTTTTTTCCCCTTATTTTGAAAGTCATAGAAACGGTACCATGGTGTGGAACGCAAACATTATATTTGTTGTAGTTTCTGTTCACCACTATATAAAAGTTTATCTAACTATGATGACTTTCGCTTCTTAGAACCCTGAATTTTTTTTTTTTTTTTTTGTAGATGTTTGAAACCTTCAGAGATCTGCCATGTTGCTTGTGGTAATACCTCTATTGTTTGTGAATGTGAACACTCTCGCCCCTTCTCTTCAGGTGGATTACGCCCTAATTGCCTCCCAAGCCGGTGCCACACTCAACAACCTCCTGAGTCACGCACAGGAGCTGGTGAGCAAGCTGAGATCCCTCCAGCTAGACCAGAGGGAGTTCGTCTGCCTCAAGTTCCTGGTGCTGTTCAGCTTGGGTGAGTATTAAGAAAAAGGTGGAGGGGTGGAGAGTGCCTCTGTGCATTGTCCAAATCTCACTTGCTTGCTCCCAAGGTTCTTGAGGGTCCTTGAGATAAGCCACAAGACCATATTCACTTCACCCTGTATGATAAGACCATCATTATGAATGCCACCGTCTCATACCTTCTCCGCCAACTTTGCTTTACCATTGATGCCAGACTAGTCAGGTCTGTCTAAAACTGTTATTCTCTGTAAATTGTGTAGCTCAGGAATCTTTTTCGCTCTTCAATACATTAAGTCACTCTTCATACAATATGTCACTAGTTATGCTTTCATCTAAATTGCAGATTTAATTTATGCAAAAAAATCAGCATATTGCTGAAACAATCTACGAGTAAAGCAGTTTCAATGTATTAAAAAAAAATACTTTCTAGAGAAAATTGGCGCAAAATAGAAATGGAAATCGAAGCCACTGTGTTTTTTTTATTAAATGTAATAAACTGTGGTTTAGAGAGCATAATTTTTTTTCCCCCAGTTTTTTGGAATTTCAAAATTTCTTAAATACGTTTTTAAAAAACCTGTTGATTTCATGACTTTTAATAATTTTTTTTCAGTGAATTTATTCATACAGCGTGTTTCCAGTATACTTTGTGCATGTCATATAAATACAAAATTTACCCACCATTATTTATGTACATTTTGGAAATTTTATTTGAATCATGATGTTTCCATCAAGCAATTTTTATGCAATATCTTAAAATATGCATAAAATATGTGAATGAAAACCTGGCTAATGAAAATCAGTGATGTTTGATGTCAGTGGTCTTAACCTTCCATATTTAAATCATGAAAGAATTTTCATTTTGGGGTGAATTAATTATTAAATAAAATAAATTGAAATAAAAATATGATTTAAATCAAAATCAGAATGTAATATATATTAAAACAGACATCATTAGCTTACCGCACTTAAGTGCTACACAAATTCTAGTTATACTACCACACTTGGAAACTTACAAAACCAAGGTCACAATTTCACTCTATTGGAGTTAAGAAAATCAGGAGGCCATTTGCTCCAAAGATGTGCATGCCGAGTACATCCAGTTTTGCTTTTAAAACTGTCTGTAACTTTCAAAGCTTCACTTCTGATAGTCTGCTAGCTTTACATTGAAGTAATCGGAGGTTCCGCTGCTCACAGGTCAAGGCAACTCTTGCAGCCAATTCACAAAAGACACCATGAAAGACCAACATGAAAAAAAAGACCAGGGTGTCTGTTTGGCCCCTTAAGAACATGGAATATTAATGCCGACCATCCGCTTGGATATCATTATATCAGTTGCGAATGTACCATCTTGTGGTTCCGGAAAAGAGAATATGATGTGCAGAGGGTGTGTGTACTTTGAACTCTAGCCGTTCCATTTGCTGCATCCCTGAACTACGTGTAACCATGAAACCAGGCGTAAGCATCTACGCCAGCTCCCCCGACACACCTAGAGAAGGTTCCTTACATCTTACCTACTGTAGACCAAAGAGCAGCGCTGAGAACAAATGAAACTCCAGACTTCTCTGCCTTGTTTATGTTGATCGAGTTAGCGCAGCAGAGGTTTTTTGGTTGTGGTTTGGGGGGAATTTAGAGTGTTGGTGTAAATAATTTGGCGGGAAACATCATCCATAATAAAACTCTCACCTGAGGGGAGTGTATCGCCCCAGGCACTGCCCCGTGCTAGCAGCTAGCCCCACCCATGCTGTATGCCAGGCCCTGAGAGACTAAGAGACTAAGAGAACTAAGCCTAGAGATCAAAGATGGCTCCGATTAATAGTATCCTGTGGGTGAGGGGTGGCGGGGGCTTTATGTACAGACAAGTGCATGGATGAGAAAAACACTATGCCAGTTGCTATTGAGAAGCCAGTCAGAGGTTAATTAAATGAAGCATGAAAATCCCATGGTGCCTTATGAAAACTACTGGAATTATGGGAACTTATCTTTTCTCTGTCTCAGCCCACTGCTCATTCTTAAGCCCTTTATGAGTGGAGAACATGTTTCCACTATGGAAAATGTGGATTTTTGCACCATATGAGGTTCCTTGTTAAACATTAGTACACACGTTCTGTTGGTCATAGCAGCAAATCCATGTGACCAACTTGAACCCGTTGTGCAATCTGTGTGGAGAGATATTTTGCCCACAGGTGAAATTTCCAATTGTATGGATTCCTATTGAAATGACAAAATTTTGCCTGTGAAAATTCACTAAACAACAGTAAATGTGACCCCAACTTGCTTCGCCATGACATATTAGAAAGATATTATTGCATTTTTCAGTATAAAATGTATGACAATGTGATTTTTTTTCAATAATTTAAAAATAAATATTAAATAAATGCGTGTTAAAATTATACATTTAAAATGAGAATATTATATTTAAATGCATTAAAAAATATATATGTATAAACTTCTGTGTTCAGGCCAGTGTTGCAGTTCTTGTGATACTACAATTTCACAGCAAATATCCTTTATGAACCCTTTTTTTTTTTTTTTTTTAAATAAATCTTAAAATGAATCAGTTGTCAGGTAAATGTGCTGTTAAGCCCAAGGCCACACACACAAGGTCAACAATTGGAGGCCTTCTGGCCTCCATGACATAAAAACATCAGATCCACTTGATCAGCCCTCTTACACTCGTTAAACGTAGAGTCTCTGTATTGCATTTACAAATGAAGCCTGTTAACGGAAATCAAAATCGCATTTACTCACGCCGTTCCACTCCCCACTGCTCTAAGTTAGTGTCTGTTCACTCTCAGTGCGGCCAAACCATCGCAATTTGTCACTGTCGGGGGAGCCCAGGGGGCTCTTTGTAAAGCTAAGTGTCAATAAAGAGGAGGAGAGACATGAGTTGACCTGGGAGCAGTCACTTGTCTCCTCGATTTCGCCGGCTCGTCGAGAGGACCGATTGCAGTCAGCCGATCACTTCTCATGCTTTTCCGCAAGACGAAGCGTCTCTATCTTTCCCGCTGTCAGTCTCCATGTGTTGAATAGGTGCTTGGGCTCTAGCAGGAGCTGAAGGCTTTATCAATGGTTAAATAATTACGACCAAGACATTGATTTCCTCAATAGCAGGAAAGGCACTGAAGGGTGAACAATGTTCTTGTGGGGTTTAAGGGGGAGTAGAGACGATTGTAGAGGCCACTTCTGATGCGAATGCCAACATGTAGGTAGGAGCCACATCTACAATGTGTTATCCATAAAATAAAAGTCTGTGGGGTTGGATGTTGTGTTTTGGACCCCATTGAGTTTAATTGTATGAACAAAACCGTTGAAACATTCTTCAAAAAATCTTTTGTGGTCACACAAGAAAGTAAGTCAACCAGGTTTGTAATGACATAAGGATGATTTTTGGGTGAACTATCCCTTATAGTTGTTGGGGACTGAACAGTGTTAATCTTTACACAGTTATTTTGTAGAATTCACAACAAGTTCTTTCTACGAATTTGCTGCGTTGACCAACAGAAGGCTGCTTGGTCTGAAATTGACTGCTTTGTGAGCGGTGCTTTGTGCATTTCAACACTCTTGACAAAGGAACCTTTTTTATCATGAAACTTCGCTAATGTGATTGCAGCTTAAAATGGCATCTGATTTCAGAAATGAAACCAAATATTCAAAAAATTTATATATTAAACTAATTTAACCAAAATATGCAAAATGTCCTTGTTGTATTTTCATCAAGAGTATTTTTATATTAAAATGATTCACATGATTCACATTTTTTCGTTACTGTCAAAATGTAGAGGACACGGGTATAATGGTTATCCACCCATGGCAACAACACTTGACTACGAGATGGGATGCATCTCAAGTCCCTGAGGCTTGGCTCTGGGGGTTTCTTCCAAACACCTCTGAACAACACACCGTACAGTCATGGCACGCAGCACTTTCCCCTTTACTCTTGCTTTAAAGCAGCAAAAAAGGCTGTTCCCACATAGGTAAGCTCTAATTAAGCCGGCCCGTCTTGTTTCCTTGATCTGAATCGATACGTCTACCCTTGTGCAAAGAGAGGGGAGATCAGTAATGCATGCGCAAAGACTCATAACAGGTGCAAATATTAATTTCCTGAAACAGACCAAATAATTTGGAAGTCGGTTGGGATTGATTAACATTCGAGGGCTGGAACGGTTCAATATTTACGCCTTGGAGACCCCTGGCCGGGGCCAAATAATGGTGCATAAAACTGCAGCTATGTCTTAATTAAATGCAAGATAATAGGGGCAGGTTTTTCTTGTGAGCCAAGCAGTTTGGCACTGACGGGTTGTAAGTCATGTGGAAGATGTGAGGCCCGGGTCTAATCAATACACATATAAAGCAAGAGCGGACACCCTTTGAAAACACATTGACGTTGTAGAATTGTGTATGAAGAAATTTATTTTCAGTGATTTGTGACAATGTGCGGCAACCCTTCCCCAATCTGACCGCTCACTTAGCGTGTTCGCTTGTTGTTGTTGTCACCAAACATGCTCATTTAGATTTCGCTCAAAGGTAAAGAACCTTCCAATCAATCCTGAGTGCTCTGATATTTTACAAATCTTGAGTAGAAGAGGAAGTGGCCCTTGCAATGACCCTAATATTTAAGGGTTATTTCTTTGCCCACTGTCCTTTCATTCCACGTGACAGAAATCAAAAGCCTCACTTCTGCAAGAGGCAGTCTATGAGACGGCACCCTCATTAGGAGCCTTAAGAGGCTTTCAGACTTTATCAGGCTTTAAAAGCCGCTGATATCTGTCGACACGGTGCAACGTAGTGGGCTCTTGCTTTTAAAGGGGAGTGAAAGGATGGCACTTTACCTTTAGCCTCACTAGTTTTTGTCATGCATTCAGTCAGTTCGCCGAATTCCGGCCATTCCGCTCTGATTTCGACACTTTGCTTGTGTGTCACGGCTGCAATTAGCTTTTATCTCTTTGCTTTTTGTTCTTTATCTGTTACTACACATTACTTTATGATTAGCTTTAAATTGCAAACAACTTTATGTGTGATTGGCGACCGTCAGCTATTAGCGTCGTTATCTGAATGTCTACAAATGCTTCAGATAAGTAACGTGGGCAAGTGTTGCGTAGGGATTGGAATCTACATCTATGGATTTACTCTTGATAAAGGCCAGATGAACTGTTTTTGGGTGTATTACTCCTAACAGAAGTTTCCCATTGTGATTTTATCATTACACTTGAAGCTCAAATCTATAATCTAATTTGAGCCTGAATCACAATTCATTCTCACTGAGATATTACCAAGCCCAGACTTTTTAATTTCACAGTTTGTTGAATGGATATAAGTATGGTAAAATGTGGTGAATGGTATTAAGAGCACTTCACTGTACTGCATCGTTTTAGTGTCATGTTTAAAAAAATGAACAAAGATTTGATAAAAGTTTTGAGAAAATAGGCCTTTACGAGAATAAAGTCATTCATTAATAACATTCAAATAGTAATATTTTGACAATGAATTCGAAATTATGAGAAGTAGCTATATTTTTAGTAAAAAATGTCTTATTTTTAAAAATCTATTTGTTATTATTTTAGCATGGCACTAAATCATCACCATGTGAGTTATTTTAGAATCCTCTATATACTATTATAGTATTTATTAATATTTTAAATGATCTTTTATTTTTATATTTCCAGTGTTTTATTTTAGTTTAAGTCTCTATCATTTTTGTGCTTTTGTCATCCCTAGTAAAAAAAAAATATATATACAAAAATACATTTATTTCATATTAAGTGTACTTCAAACCCATTAACATATTAATTGACATATCACTTAAGACTTACTGATATAAAATTAAACTTTATTTGGAGCATTTTTTTATTGCACAATGCACATTTCTTAATATTATGCCTAAAAAGTGTTTTAATATCACTATTAAGTGTTTGTTTTTGTGATGCAAAAGCTCGGGTGTGTTGCATGGCTTTCCCCGCGATGCTGCCAGGGCAAGACTGCCTGCGGGCGGTTGGTTGACCATCAACTACCGACACATCGAAACTGTTTGTGTTTAGCAAGCATTTTTCTCGAGAGAGCTACGAGAACGGGAGAAAGGTGGACTTCGGTCTCATTCATCCTCTGACAGGCGTTTCAAACAGTGAAATCGCATGCAATAAGCTAGAGATGCATTAATGGGTCAAAAACTAGTGTTTGTTTTAGCTTTATAAGAGTTTCTGCATCACATAAGTTTAAATCAAACCGTGAGATCACATACAGTAAGTGAGAGGTGCATGAATGGATCAAAAACGAGTGTTTCTACATCGCACAAGTTCTCTTCGATATCTGTGTCTTCGATTAAATCTAACAGATATGATGTTCAACACACATACCTCTGTTAAAATCTCAGAAAATTTAGTTTAGGGTTTCGTGACCCTTTAATAAGGGTTGTATGATCTTTGTGCAATATCAGACTTTAAATGTAGGATATTTAAAGTGTCCCTAAGGTATACTTGCAATAGTTTCACTTAAGCACAATCAAATATACTTAAGTATATATTTAGTTGGACTACTTTCGTACAATTAAAGTGTATTAAGTACAAAATTAGTTGTTCCAATTTAGCAGACTTTAAGTATACCAGTTTAGTATACCAAAAGTACAAATATAATGTAACAAATATAAAGTGAATGTATTTCAAATACATTTTAGTATTTTTTTCCACTAGGGATTGTATTAGTTTTTTGGGGTTTTTTTTCGATTTAGCTTTAAATTATTGTAATTTTAGTACTTAGTACTTCATCTTCAACTTTTATTTTAGGCAACATTTCTAATTTGTGTTCATGTTTTACATGTATATTTACATGTATATATTTTTATTTTGTTTTCTATTTTTCAATTTTTTAAATTTTTAATACTTTTAGTTAACAATAACAACACTGGTATAGGTAACTGAAAGCATAATCATATTAGCCAAAATATTTACTGGAAAGGTAGGACTGAATGATGTGTTTTACGTGCTCAAGTTTCCATATGGGCCTGGACATTACCAGCAAAACTTCACAGAATCCAGAATACGATTGCATCTGGCACTAAAAAAACCCGTGTCAGATGAACAGCATATCCGTGAATTGTTTGTAAAAGTTTTCCCCACTTTCAGAAAGAGCAGACCGTCTGGATTTTCCTTTGACAAAAGCCCTGGATGAAGTGATTGAGAATACACTGAGCTATAGGTACTTGTTTTCCTTTTCCGTCTCACAACTCTTGCCTCTGTCCCGTCGGATTCCTCTCTTCCTCTGACTCTGCCAGAGCCTTATTACAAGCTGTCAGTTTATTATAAAACATTAGGAAAGCAGAGGGACACTTGCTGTAACTGTCTTATCGATCTGGGGGATAGATTCTGTGATTTAACGCCCAAGCCTCCCATATTTCCACATTTTCAGCCTCCTATTAAACCCTGTGCTTTCCTTTAGCTATTGATGTATCAACATTAACTGTTACAAGCAACTACAGAAAATCAATGACCAACTTTTATTACCAGCTGCATAACACGCTAGCTGGCTCACGCTCCAGTACTTAGCAGGCAGGCCAGGCCCGAAACATGCCCCACTCATGTCAGGTGTTTCCTAAGTGATATCTGCACTGGAAATATCAATCATATGAACTCCGACTTCTTTCTGCCTGTTCCTGCAGATAGTTGCCCCAGGACAGAGCGCTTGGGTGCCATTTTTATGATACCTGGCCTGCGATGCTACAAGATTCACCGCTAACAACAACTATCAATATCCGTAATGTGCCGGAATTTTGCATTGGATTTCGTAGCTCGCACTTTTAGCGATCACTCGCAGCTTTAACTAGCAATACACATTCATTTCAAAGTATAATGAGCTAGCGTGCTATAAAATAATAATAGCTCGCCGTTTCTGTCTATCACATGAATCGAAAGGGATGCATTTGAAAAGGAACGCCGTGGCAAAAACAGATCACCCTTAAAGATTTATGAGACTTGCGGTCCTGCCGGGACAAACATATACAGGCTTTGTTTTTCCGATCAATGGGCTGAAGTTCATTATTCACCCTCACTGGTGCCGTGCTTTGCGTTTTTGTGCATCGTAAAGGGGCCCTGTTGTTGTTGCCTGTGCATATCTGAGTTTTTTTGTTTCCTGTTTCTTCTTTCTTACGTGACTTGAGGTCTCACTAGCTCGTATACGGCTGCTAATATAGGACCACAGGTGCAATGCTACCTTATTCCATGCCAATTACAGCCTGCGATTTCTCAGGGTACACGACGAGATCCTCTCAGGTCTGCCCGCGAGCCCGGGACCATCTCTGCTGAGCCAATCTGGCGCGAGCCAGCGCTGCCGTGGTAGGATGTGTCTATTGATCAGGGAGCCGCCAGGTCTTATTTAAACATTGCACACAAACAAAGATAAGGGCATTACACAAGCTCTAACATAAACTCCCCCTCGCCCCGGCCTGTCATTTCTCAATCGATTTTATAGAAAGAGTTCTGTGGCGCGGATATCTATAAAAGTGACCCGGTCACAGCAGAAGGAAAACACAGCCCCTTCTCTCAGACCCCATGAGCACTCGGGTCAAGCATACACTACACAGCTGAGCAGACATGCCCCTTGAAAATACTACTGTCTGAATAGTTTGTCAGCTGTTTGTGTGATAATATATACATATATATATATATATATATATATATATATATATATATATATATATATATATATATATAGTGTTGTCAATTGTATGAAATTACAAAAAGGCAATAAAGCAAAACGTATATACAAAAAAGTATATGTATAATATAAAAAATTACAAAAACTTAAATAATTTAGAATAATAATGATTGGCTCACTGTTTTATGTTTCTGCAGTACATTATGTTTTTGATGTTGATATTTTGCCTGGGGCAATGGTCAATTGCACTGTTTAGTGTTATTTAAAAAATTACATTTTTTTTTTGACTGCAGAATGCCACAATTGACCAATCAGAGCTGCATAATTAGAATTGTAACATATTAATAATACTGTCAATCAATTAAAAAAATTACTAATTAATCGCACATTTTTCTGTAATTAATTGCGATTAAATGTTTAAAAGTTTTTTTTATATTGTAATAATTTCGCATTTAATCACCAAATGAATGCAGAAACAACATAAAGACAGTATATTTTAAATATTTGATCTTACAGATAGGAAATATTCAGAAATTGAATGAAGCTATCAAACTCTTCACAGACTTCACTGCATAAATTTTAAATTAAATATAGATTAATTTTTATTAAAGCTACAAAAGTTATTCAGCTAAGAGCAGTGAGTGATCTCCTCTTTTTTATTTGTTCTTTGATTAGTATTAATGACAGACTGCAGCAAGTTTATTAGGCTGCTGTCACTTTAAGACCTGCCGCACATTCTGACACGCATTTAAGACTTCAGTTAACTGATTTAAGACTCTTATTAGGTATACTCAACAAAACTGGCATTTTAGCATGCAGTAATGTTGTGTGCTTTTGTCCGTTCAAGCACGAAAGAGCACTATGTTTATTATGTGTGCATGAGTTGTGTGCCAGTTCTGTTTTGTGTCTTGTTGCAGTTTGAATGGTTTAAGAGCATTTGCATGAATAAGAGTGTGATCATATAATGTAATAATCTGTAAAATCTTAGAGATACTTTTATATTAAAACTAAAAGATCTTTACATAAAATTGTTCTTGCAGACACAACTTTAAAAGTTGTGACTTATCAGAGAATATATATACTGATATCAAACATCTGTCAAAATCAGTATCACAAAGACATTCGTGTGTTCAGTGATCATCCGCGGGGCACGACAGCTTAGCCCTAAAACTGTCCCCTGTAACCGGAGAGCACTATTAAACGTGACGGCACAAATGAGCCGACAGGTGCTACAACCATGTCTCTTGTTCTCCTTTTCATCCACCTCTCCTTCCTCCCCCCATCATTGTATTTAAAGCAACAAAGCCATGGAATGCCTGCACCGCCTTCTGATTGGAAAAAATGCCCCATCATCAGTTTTCCTGTAACGTAAACCTGCACGGATAGCGTGGGGCTGGATGGGTGTCACACTTCAGGGACTAATATAGAACTGAGAATTCATCTAAACATTGTCTCACTTGGGGGAGAGGGTTTAGCAAGAATGGCAGGAGAGACGTGAGGTCACTAAGAGACGCAGGCAAGGGCCGTGTGTTGTCTGTCAACAGTGGGAATGCTGGGAATTGTGGCCGAGTGGGGGTGTTGTCTATTCCTGGTGTTTTCCATGCCTGAAGACTGTCTTGTTTTCGAACTATTATGTTTCTGGAGTGTTGCCATTTTTGCGACAGTATGGGCAATGTGACTGAGGACAGGAAATGATGGAGAGGAGAAGCTTAACATGTTAGAGCATGATGGAGTTACCTTCAAATGTTAGCACCTTTCATCTAGACATGCTATTATTCACATTCAGCTTGCTCAGCGAGATGGTCTTCAAATTGTTCCTCTGCCATGACAGTATCTGACCTGAAAGGGAAAAGAAACAGTAGAAGTTTATGTTAATACTCGCTGTAGCACCCCTTACGGCATTGCTGAGAATGCAGCACATGCACACATTTCGAAATTCGACAACAGCTGGGTTAGCTAATGCTACATTTCAGTAATGCCTCCAATTAAGTATTTGAATATGGAAATAAAATATTTTTTCAGATATATTTTTAAATATTGTGTATTTCAAAATATACAAAAAATATATTGCTAATGTAGATGCTGAAATATATTTACACAGATATATTTCAAATAAGTTTACGGTAACACTTTAGTATGGGGAGCAATTCTCACTTTTAAAGGTGCTAAAGAGGATGTTTTGCTTTATACATTTTTGCAATATTACTTGAAACTCTCTTTACTAACTGATAAAAGACTATTTATTAGGTGCACTGAAAGGAATAATATTAATATACATCATCTGTGCACGAGATAGGGCCTTAAAAACAGCCAATCGTTTACGCGATCATCGCGTAAACGATTGGCCCTCTGGCTTGTCAATCACTGCCATGACGTTCCTTGTGAGAGACGAGCGCGGTTGCGCGCTCCAGTAACTTTCCACACTCCACAGGCGCCGCATGCAATGTTTTTGTCAGGAGTAACAACTGCAGATTATGAGTTACATGCGGTGAGTCCGACATAATGAATCCACTAACACGACACAGCGAATGCCGGTGGTAAACACTCGTGTTCCAGTACTCGTGCACGAGTTTTGGGAGGCGTTCCCTCGAAATTCTTACGCATGCGCTCATTTCAAAAACTCAGTAACAGTCTTTGGTTTCTCAGTCGACGAAAAGATCCTCTTTAGCACCTTTAACTAGTTGCTTATTAGCTTGCAAATTGGCTGTTTATTAGTATTTATAAAGCACATATTAATGCCTTATTCTGCATGACCATATTCTACATCCCAAAATCCTACCCCATACCTAAACTTAAACGCTACAAAAACTACTTTACTAACTATTAATAAGCAGTGAATTAAGAGTTTACTGAGGCAAAAGTAGTAGTTTATAGTGAATGTGTGTTCCCCATACCAAAGTGCTACCAAGTTTACTTATATCTACTTATATATATATATATATATATATATATATGTTTTGCTATGTTTATTATATATATATATATATATATATATATATATATATATATATATATATATATATATATATATATATATATATATATATATCACAACAAATATGTGGCATATATATCTAAATATATTTGTCCAGAGAATATATTAAGTGCTTTATTTTAGGTATTTAAGCACTGAGTGCATCACATCTTATGATGTTATTTAATTAGTTTTATCCAGCTTAGCAGTAGTTAAGTTAAAGCTCCACAATTTAGCTTAGCTTTGACAGGAAGTGTACAAACATGTCATGTAAAGTTACCCTCAAGGTAAAGGAGACTGCAGCTTCTAAGCGGAATGAATTAATCCAGAATTTACACTCAAAATATATAGGCTGATTTAGTATGTGAGTGAGGGAAAGAGAGGGAGAGAGAGAGAGAGAGACAAAAACGTAAAATAAAAAAGTGAAAAAAAAAATGCAATTATAAGCAGACAAAAACTGTAATGGTCAAACATGAATATATAAAAAAAATGAAAACGGAGCCAAATAAATGGAGGAAAAAATCATGGTATGGGTTAACTGTCCTTCACTCAGGAAATATACATCCCCAGGCACTATGTTGAATTATTAATTCAAATTTGTAGAGAGAAAAAAAAAAAGGGAGGGGGGGGGGGGGGGGGGGGGGGGTTAGAGGGGGGAAAAGAGAGATATTGATGGAAGCTTGGCTTTAATGACCTCATTAGGTCTGTGGTTTCCACTATGGGCAGGATCTGGTCTGCAGGTAGAGTTTTGGGGGATAGTTGACCCCTGAATGATTTTCTGTCACTTTATTATAAACAAGAAGAGCTTGACGCACCTCCCCATTTCTGCACATGTAATCACGAACTGGCACGAAAACGTGTTGAATGCAAATATAGAGACACTCAAGAGGCGATCGCGATAAGATAAAGACAGAAGTCGAGAGACTCTCAGAAGCCTGTTTGGCTGTTCAGAAATGATCTGATAGACAGATAGATAGATAAATAGATAGAATAGACAATATAGAATATAGACAGACAGACAGATAGATGGAGTAAACACAGCAAACTGTTGATGAAGCCATTTCAGTTATATTGCCTTCCAAACGCAGAGAGTTTTATCATGATCATTATCGTTGGTTCAGCCCACACCCTGAACCTGCTAGCTCCTGACAGTGATTGTGCCAAAAGATAAGCAGATGTAAATATATTTTCCCTCACCTTAAGAGCAGGCAGAGTGCCTTTCAGCTAGCATTTGTAACAAGAAACGTTTGCCCCAGCTTCTCGTGTTTATTTCATTACACCTAAGGCGTTTTATACCCTCCCTCCCTGCACCGAGTGTGCGGCTTCAAAACCATCCTTGGGCGACCAGGATGTCTCTTCTACCTGCTCAGCGCCTCTATGAAGGGCTTAAATTTGACTTAATATATCCCCAACTGTACCAGTCCTGTTTAATTCCCTTTCATAGCAGTCAGAGGTGACCAGGGACGAGTAGATTGAGCCCTTCACGTCCCTCCTGGCTTTACATGGCTTAGTCAGGGAGAACAAACCTCAGAGAAACAAGTGATGAGCTCACTGATATGCAACATTATGATGCTCTAAAGAGAATGAAGTTTGTACAGATCACCATTGCGAATGATTTGGCATCCAAATGCTCAAAAAATATTTCCAAACCACCTAAACAAAAGTAAAACACATTGAGTAAATATTATCAGCAGTGATCAGGTGGACATTGGCCATGAGCAGAGCTTTAGGGGCTGGTTTAGGTGAAAAAAGTGATGTTTGGAGGTCAGCGGAGTTCATGCACCGCCCCATTTCCTGATTGGTGCGAATCTGAAAGAAGTTAATGATGAATAAGGATGAAATTTTGACAGGCTTGACTGAATATATGATTACAGCATGCTGTAAAGCCAAAAGGAGGGGGCGTTCGGAGACATTTTGCCCTTTGAAACTCTGTGCACACTATGTTCCAAAAGAGTCATAAACTTTTGCAAATACACATTACTGTCCTGAATCACCCTGCTTTTAAACAGTATTTGTTTCTGATTAGCTTCCAACAGGAAGTCATTCATTACACTGACATTGGCCTGCTAGAAATGTCAATGGATTCATCATTTGCTTTTCAAATTTGGTATTATGATTTAATTGCTCATTGACTAAACAATTAGAGGTGAAATTCCATATCCTTGTATATCTTCATTTGCAGTATGCATACTAACAAATTGTAATCAATATGCCATTACTGTAGTGAGTTTGCATACTGTATGGCGAATACAGATTCGCTATATTTGTGCATCCATGCCAGTATACAAATGAACCTCACAAGGGCTTTGGGGGGTTGCCGGCATGAATTTCTCGTGGAATGATCTTTTTTCACTTAGAAAATCCTTTCTAATTAAGAAGCATCCCAGCATATCACAAGGCGAGGGGTGGTGCTGGGGGTGTCTGCGAGTGGATATGTGGGGTCGTCTAGCATGAGCACTAGTCAAATGAACAATGTATTCCTCAGGACCTAAGGGTTTAGAGGCAGGCTACATCCCGGCCCTAGTGCACACTAAGGCTGTTTCATGAAAAAAAAATAGAGAAAAAGTTGATAATTAGTCCCACAGTGACTAAATGTTGAGATAGAAAATAAGAGTGCTTACCATGCGATGCTTCAACCTGACTAGATAACTGCTGCTTGTACGTTTTTTTCTGCTTTTTTTGGTCTCTGTCAGCAGGGCATGATTAAGCGTTTCTCGTCGTGGATAAATTAAACAAACAATCCTTGCAACCTGCCTCTCTTGCTCGGGGCGGAAGAGATCAAGCCATTGTCATCGATCAGTCGACTTTTTTAACCCCTCCCCATGCTTCGGTTTTAATGTTCAAACGTAGCCCCAATAATAAGCAATTAAAATTTGACTTTTTTGTAATGTCTTTCTTTAATTAGTCTGAAAAAGACAGAGCCACAACTCCCTCGCAGAAATTTGGAGCGAGAAACCATAACGTTTGGAAGTTTAGTGAATCGGTTAATTTGGTTAAAAAGATTCAACTTTTGCCAGACATTTTATGTTTCTTTAAACTGAAATTTCTGAAATTATAGATATTAATGACTGTGTCAAATATTGTTATTAGATCAGACAGACAGACAGACAGACAGAGAGATAAATAGACAGACAGACAGACAGACAGATAGATAGATAGATAGATAGATAGATAGATAGATAGATAGATAGATAGATAGATAGATAGATAGATAGATAGATAGATAGATAGATAGATAGATAGATAGATAGATAGATGCCTTAACATCTTGCCCTCAAAAACATCTTGACTGACAGGTTGTAGGACCACATTGTTTGTTTACTTCTTTTCACAAGGGCTAAAATAACCTGTCTGGAGCTGGAGATTTGTAATTGGTCATCTTCTGGTTAACCCCTCCCCCTTCCTTGTCCTGATTGTGCCTGCTGGTGTCACCCAGGGGTCAAACATCCTCACCAGCACCATGAAGGACGCACGGCTTGTTCTACAGACCTCATTACATTGCTGCTGCAGTCACTTCCCCCTTCTCCCCCTCTTTTTTTGTCAGCCGAGGCAGTCTCGATTATTTTTAGGGAAAAAGAGAGCAGGCAGAGAAGTGTCAGCTGGCTCATTAGATATGGCTGGGTGGGTCTGAGTGCTTTTACAATCGTTCGGACCCCAGCAGTCTCCATTAGGAGGGACTACAGCGAGATGACCACACTCCCGTTCAACCCCGGGTCAAAGGGATAAATAAAAGATCACATGAGGTGGCCCCTCAAAACCTGATTAAATAGAGCCACACGCCAGGGATTCATTAGCAGCTCCTGCCGCCACAGAACCACCCTCTACACCCTCATCTGAAACACAAGAACACATGCAGCTCCTCTCAACACGTTAGCACACCATAAATTAAAGACGTGACAAGGAAAATGTCAAAATTTAGAGCATGAAAAATCTGATGGAAAAACTAAGAGGAATTTGAGATCTTTCTTGATCTTTCTTCATCAAAATCTCCAGAAATTTATACACACACACACACACACACACACACACACACACACACACATACACTACTGTTCAAAAGTTTGGAATAACTAGGATTTTTTTTAATGTTTTTGAAAGAAGTCTTTTATGCTTACAAAGGCGCCATTTATTTGATCAAAAAAATAGTATTGTGAAATATTATCACAATTTAAAATAACTGTTCAACTAACCTCTATTTTAATAAACTATTATACACTACCATTCAAAAGTTTGGGGTAAGTTAATTTAAAAAAAAAAAAAAATCAATAATTGGCAATAACTGAGCATCAAATCAGCATATTAGAATGATTTCTTAAAGATCATGTGACACTGAAGACTGGAGTAATGATGCTGAAAATTCAGCTTTGACATTATAGTAATAAATTACATTTTAAAATATATTTGATTAGAAAACAGTTATTTTAAAGTGTAATACTATTTCACAATATTACTGTTTTTTTTTCTGTATTTTTGATAAGTGAGCAAAAGGTGCTTCTTTGAAAAACATCTTAAAGGATTAGTTCACTTAAAAATGAAAATTACCCCAAGCTTTACACCCTAATGCTCAAAATAACTAATTGGTTTAAATTGAATAAAGTAGTTCAGTTAAATTAACTGCTATGAGTATTTAGAACTTTCTTTTTCTTTTGAGTTCACAGCACTGACATATTTTAAGAAAACTGAACTGTTTCATTGTTTTGAGTTGTATGAACTCATTTCTTTTAATTTAGACTAACTTAAGTTTAAGTGAATCTGGATTGGGATTTCTATTTCCCAGCATGCTTTGCCCATGGCACTCTAAAGGAAGAGTAAATGCTAAAATTAAGTGTTATATAATGTTTTTTTCACAAGAGTAAGGGAGATTTAGTAGTGATCAGTGTTTTGTTATGCTAATTTAGAAGAGTTTCTGTAAATGTGGGTTTTTTGAGAGTAACCATCATGGTGACAAGTAGCGCATGCGGCTTGGTTTGAGAGTAGGCAAGTTACATGTTTTAAGTTGCTGTACTCATTCAGTAAGTGCTATACCATGCTATTGTTAACATGTTAGCAAATTAGCAAGTTGGCATTTTTTGTATTTTCTTAGGGTTTATAGTGAAGTAAATAACTCATTTGATTTGCAAGAACTCAAAATAAAAAAGTTAATTAACTAAATATTTTATGATTTCTATTAAAATGTATGAGTTACCTAACTCAGTACTTCAAGTTAGGAGCAATTAACATGCATGAGTACTACAAACTCAAAACTTGATAGTTCTGCTTACTTTAAATTGGGAGCATCATAACTCAAAAAATTTGATGTAACTGATTACCTACATTTTTGTGGTGTATATGACTTTCTTCTTTCTTATGAACACAATCAGAGATACATTAATAAATATCCTGACACATCTGAGCTTTATAATGGCAGTGAGCGGGATCAACGACTATGAGCATACCTCCACATCTATCCATCATAAACATATTCCACACGGCTCCGGGGGGGTTAATAAATGCCTTCTGAAGCAAAGCGATGCGTTTGTGTAAAAAAAAAATCCATGTTTTAAAGTAAAGCTTGAGGTAATTTTCATTTGAAAGTGAACTAATCCTTTAATTATTCCAAACTTTTCACCGGTAATGTGTATAACCCCTAACCCACACTTAAGTAACTATAAAAATGGTCTTTATCTCATCTTTTTTCAGACGTCAAGAACCTTGAGAACTTCCACCTGGTGGAGAGCGTCCAGGAACAGGTCAACGCCGCGCTGCTGGACTACGTCATGTGCAACTACCCACAGCAGACGGACAAGTTCGGCCAGCTGCTGCTGCGGCTGCCAGAGATCCGGGCCATCAGCCAGCAGGCTGAAGAGTATCTGTACTACAAACACCTGAACGGTGACGTGCCCTGCAACAATCTACTTATAGAGATGCTGCACGCCAAACGTGCCTGAGGACCGGTGACGACCCTTTTTCGTCTCGACACATCACGCACACTGCTCCCAGCACCACCTCAGTCCAGCGTCATCACCAGACATAGCCTTTGAACGATTAAACGTGCACGAGATGCGCACTGACTGCATGGGTTTGCGGTGGGCCGGACACTTTGGATCTTATGGAGAGGGCACGGTAAATCTCGAAAGCAGTTTGGCTCGAAGGGCAGATGCATTTCTGATACAGAAATGAAGTGAAGTGTTATAATGACCTCTAGGCTGTGGATTTGTCATAGTGTTGTCGAACCATGACTGTCAGTCGTTATTTGTTCTGTGTGCAGCTGATCGAAACGTCCACTTTACACTCAGACTCAAGGTGGAGGGTTTTGGATTACTGGGAAGGAACTGGGCACTCTTTTAAGACTGGTTTGCCAGCATTGACCCAAAGTTTCCATTAGGACTGGCCATGTGGCCCTCCTCTGTCTGTTTTAAGGCACACAAGCTGGGCTAGAGCCAGTAGGCGGAGGTAAGACGGACAACCAGCCATTGCCTGCGCAAACCATAAAGACTTTATTCCAACCCCTCACCAAAAAAATGATGCGACGTATTTCTTTTTTTTTTCAAATTGGCAGTTGTTTCTTCTCCTTTTCACTTTGAGGCTGCTTTGTGCCAATATTTTCTCAATATAAATCCTGTCAAGAACATGTCCGGGTCTTCATCTCAAAATCATAAGAAAGAAATGAGAAATTATATTTTGCTTAAAGAAAATTGTGTCTAATATTTGGACCAATAAAAAAATAAAAATAAACAATGAATTATTTAAATTATACAGTAAATGAAGTAATAAAAAAATCATAATAAATTTTGGAGGTAAATGTGCTGAACTGTCATTATATAATTATTAAAAAATAAATGATTCATAATAAAGCAGAATTTTGAGAGAAAAATGCTAAATTGTCATGAAAATGAGAATTAACAATTTTAATTAAAAAATAAAAAAATTAGATAGCTCATTAATTCATAAATATTAATTTTATTTATTTAGTGCAAAAATATAATAAAAAATAATTTCTCATTTTTTATTCTTTGATTTGATTTGAAAAAAAAAAAAAAAAATGCTTAAAAACATTTACCTCATGACACACTTTTTTCATTTATTGGTGTAGACTTTTTTGTAACATTTTGCAGTTTGTTCATGTGAATGTGAATAAAGTGCAGTCTCAGAGCCAGGATGAAGAAATAACACCTCCATCAACACAAGACCAAAGTCTGCAGAGAACAAAAAAGAAAAAAAAAACCACACAAAAAAAAACAACCTTAACTATCAGTATTAATAATTTGTGATGTCACAGTCATGTGAGTCTTGCCTTATTTCATTTCCATGCTAGCTAACCGTGCTGATGTGAATTATGATATGTAAAATAAAAAGTACATATATATATAAAGTATTAATGTTATACAATTGAAAAGAAATAAGAGGTGTTTACATTCATGTGGGAGATAACTGTGATGCGTTCAATTGCAAAGCAATGATTTCATATAAAAACGAAACAAAACGTTCAGAAAAGATTATATTCCTCTTGTTTGCTTTCTTAGGTGTGTACAGTTTTCATCTTTCTTGACCAGTACTTAATTATGTCGTGAGACACTAAATCAGAGAGGAATCTCACTTAATACTGAGTTTCGATTTTTCTTTTTTACTTTTTTTTTTTGTTTGTTTTAAATTGTGCTGGCTTATTTCTGTGGACACCTGTTTTTACGTTCTATGTTTGAAATGTACGTCACTGGTTAAGCTTAATTTATTGTTTTGGTTTCATCCATGTGTTCCTGCACAGTGCGGTGGGGTCATGACTAAATGTATTTGTTTACTGTAGCACGTTTTTAAAAATGTAGATACGAGATGCAGTTACGGAGCTAAATGGTGATTGAGTGATTCACATTAAACACCCATCAGTCCTGCCACTGTAAAATATCAAGAGCTGTACTTAAGTGATCTGGTGTGACTGACTGGTGCATCTTTTCTATCGTGAGATTTCAATGAATGTTTTCATGATAGCGTCTGTGTTCTATACCAAAGACAGCGTCTGTCCTTCACTTGTACTTACCTGTTTGCTTTGCAATGAACGAATGAGAGCTTTGCTACTTGGGGACTGCCGTTGTTTTTCCTGAATGCTTCATTTGACTGTATTGCATAAAATTGGTCTTAAAGTCAACATGAAATGAAAATGAATCCAATTTATTTCCTTAATACACAATCTTGGTCTTGTGCACAATTTATCAGTGTGTGTTGTTGCATAGAAAAAGGTTTTTCTTCATAATCTAACTGCCATTACAAGGCAGAAAATAATGTTATAGCCAATGGCATTCAATTACAAAGCAAAACAAAAACAAAAACAAACGAAACAAAACAAAAGCAAACGAAAGCACAACAAAACAAAAGCAAATGAAAGAAAAACAAAACAAAAGCAGATGAAAGCAGAACAAAGCAGTAAATTAATCAAGATTAACATTTACATAACAAAAGGTACTGTAATAATTGCAAATAATGATGATAGATTTTAAAATAGAAACCTATTAGCATACATCAAGATGCTTTTTTTTTTTGACAACAAACTTGACCTTCAGCTTTCATTTCTCCATAAAATCTCCTCAAAAGTGGGTGCTGGTGGTTTATAAAGGGAGTAGTTTCCCACAATCCATTGCAAACTGAAATTCAGCTCCATTTTGGCATGTAACGGCCACTTTTTACCACCAAAATAAGTCTCCCTTTACATTTTTCTGATTGAATAACCTGCTGCACATGGAAAATATGTCACAGTACGGAAGTAAATTGGGTCGTAAATATCATTTCATGTTGACTTTACAAAATCTGAGGTCAAAAAGAATCAACACAGTAAAAAACACAGTTGAGGTGACTGTTGTAACACACCTGAAGCTAAATGTTATGTGTTGACTTAAAGAGCAGTGAAAATGACCACCATGGTGACTTAATATCCCAATCATCATTTTTTTTTTAAGCAAAGTGATCTTTCTGACATGTTTCACACCTTATCAATGTAAATTCTTTCAGACAAAAATGCACAACTGCTTTAATCGACATTTGCTGCATGGCATCTACACCCCCATTTGTACATAAGGCCACTTCTTTATTGATTCTAGGGAAATTGATTTGTATTTGCTTCGTTTTGTGACTCTACTGTGTTGTGTGTGATCAGACCGACAATCTTAAGAAATCCAGTGCCCCTCGTTCCCATTTTGTTCCCCATCACCGGAAGTCCTGCAGCTGCTTTGGATGTCTGCTTACCTGCCTGAATGTCTGGATTGGGATTCTCTTTGTTTGTGCGCTGGAAGCCGCAGTCAGACCCGCATCTCTGATGTCACCTCTTGCCATAAAGAGTTTCCATACAAGCTCTTGGAATCTTTCCATCATATTTTAATAAATGACTATTATGCCAACAGTTGTCATTTTATTTCCGTCTCTGGCAATAATCCATTATCAGTGAACAAGAGTTTCTTCCTACTAATGATACAAAGATGAACAGATTCACACTTCATACAGAGACAGATTCAAGAATGTTCAGATTCCTATTCAGATTCAAGAGTTTGAGATTTCAAGAAAACATACGCAGAAGAACACGTACCTGATCCTGCTACACTCTCATTATAGTGTGAAGACAAAGTAAAAAGAAATAAACTGCCATCAGATTCATTTTAGCTTATTCAAGATGAAACCTGTACAAAATAGAGTAAATCTTCAGTAAAACATTCAAAGTATTAAGTTAGTTTTTCACAAATGAACATATTTAGATTGTAGTTTACTTCGAGATAAATTGCAAAGCATGTACACAATATGTTGAAACATTAAGGATATCTTTTACAGAGTATCCGCACTTTACCAAAATACAAGACGCAAAGAAGTTTCAATAAAGACACATGTCGGCATTCTGCTGAAGAGGTGAAATTTGTTCGGCCTCCATGGGTACATTCAGACTGCATTCGTTTGGAAGTCTGTTTTTAGGTTTCTTTAAGTTCTCCTGAAAGAAAGAGGGGAAAAAAAGAACAGATATAGAGAAGTGCACTTCAGCATACTTTTGAAAAGAGTTTCTTTTGAAAGTAATATTTATGAAAGAATGTACTTTTAAAAAAGGGTATTCAAAGTGCGAACTGAATGCAATGTTTTCAGACAATTGTAGGTTAATAGCAATTAAATGAAAATGGATTGTAGTTTAAATTTATATAAAATGCAATTGCTTGAACTTAAAATTGCTCTTTTGCAAATCAGAACAGACCATTGACCTGTAAAGAACTGTTAAATGTGGTCAAACTAATACAAACATTTAATGGAATATGAACAATATGATTTCCACATTATGTTATATGGATATTTATCTCTATATAAAACAAACCAAAACGTCATTCTCAATCACACAGGCACAAAAGGCATTTCCACACTGTATTGTACAGTTCAGCAAAATAGATTGAGCTGTACCAAATTCTTCACAGGAACAAATCTAAGCTGTTTTAAATCGAAAATAGACTGTGCAGACAGCATATACTTGGGCAAGAGCCCTAAACCAACACAACCACACGAGCCCTTCATTTTGAGAGCCGCCCTGCTGAGAGACGGTGAGAACAGACTGTGGCAGATTTATTCAGACCACTCAAATCCATCAATATGGTAGTCAGTCACAGACAACAAGAGATTAATATTGGATTATTTCACCACAACGATGAGTAAATATCCTGAAAGTACATCCCAAAGGAATGAAAGCCGTAAACAACACTTTTCACTTAAGCGTAACCCTGTGAAAAAGTACACTTAAGCATCCTTTATTATGGAAATAATATACTTAAGTGCAAACCGAATGTAATGTACTCTGAAACTTGTTAATTGCAATTAAATGAAAATATCATATAGTTTAAATTAATATTAAATGCAATGAGTTGAACTTAAGAGTGCTTTTTTGACCACTTAAGTAGTACCTAAGTACATCTTTATATGTAATGTCATAATTTCTTATATTGTTGTTGAAATTAAAGTTTAATGCAGAATATACGACAAGCATTTATTAAACTAAAACAATTTAATGTAATTTCAATGTGACGTATTTAAATATACTTGCAATTACATACTGTAATGCTGAAGCAACCAAGTAGCACAACAAAAGACTATTTAAAACCCAATGATTTACAGTTTTTCTCAGTCACATTTCTTGAATCATTCTTAAGATTTGCAAACCAGTAAGTGCATGTCTCAAAACTATTCATACAAGCAGCATCACACAATGGATTACCTGCAAAAGCCTGTAACTTGCTCAAAATCCTCAGTTCATCTCTCAAAAGCAAGTATTTATGTCCGTGAACAAATCAGTGCCATCAGAATGACAAGTCCTTGTGTCATAGTCAAAATGTTTAGCCACGTTGTCAATAAAACAGTGTGCTCTGTCAGTATTTTCAGGTGTAAAGTATGGCTACGATTTTGATGACAATGACTAAAAATGCACAAGACTGCAAGGCATACATAAATTTTAACAGTACAAATTTGCACATTACTGTATGTGGGATATTGACTGCAAGAGACTGGACAGGATTCACAGTTACATTTTACTGTTGGTCTGTCAACAAATTATAGTACAATGTAATTGTGATATAAAGAAAAAGACTTGGATGTACTGCCAAATTCTCTGAAACGCCTTTGGAGACGGTTTATGTTAGAGAAATGAACACTCAATTCACGAGTAACAGCTCTGGTGGACATTCCTTCAGTCAGCATGCCAATTGCGTGCTCCCTCAAAACTTGCGACATCTGTGGCATTGTGCTGTGCACAAAAACTGCACATTTTAGAGTGGCCTTTTATTGTGGCCAGCCTAAGGCACACCTGTGCAATAATCATGCTGTCTAATCAGCATCTTGATATGCCACACCTGTGAGGTGGATAGATTATCTTAGCTAAGGAGAAGTGGTCACTAACACAGATTTAGACAGATTTGTGAACAATATTTGAGAGAAATAGGCCTTTTGTGTACATAGAAAAAGTCTTAGATCTTTGAGTTCAGCTCATGAAAAATGGGGGCAAAAGCAAAAGTGTTGCGTTTATAATTTTGTTCAGTGTATATATATATATATATATATATATATATATATATATATATTTACACACACACACACTGTATATACACCGATCAGGCATAACATTATGACCACCTTCCTAATATTACGTTGGTCCCCCTTTTGCTGCCAAAATAGCCCTGACCCATCAATGCATGAAGTCCACTAGACCCCTGAAGGTGTGCTGTGGTATCTGCACCAAGATGTTAGCAGCAGGTCTTGTTAGAGATTCTGTAAGTTGTGAGGTGGGGCCTCCATGGATCGGACTTATTTGTTCAGCACATCCCACAGATGCTCAATTGGATTGAGATCTGGGGAATTTAGAGGCCAACTCAACACCTCAAACTCGTTGTTGTGCTCCTCAAACCATTCCTGAACCATTTGGACAGGTGGACAGGAGTCAGCATGGGCACTCTGACTGGTCTGCGGCTACGCAGCCCCATACACAACAAACTGTGATGCACTGTGTATTCTGACTCCTTTCTATCAGAACCAGCATTAACTTCTTGAGCAATTTGAGCTACAGTAGCTCATCTGTTGGATCGGACCACATTGGCCAGTCTTTGCTTCCCACGTGCATCAATAAGCCTTGTCCGCCCATGACCCTGTAGCCAGTTCACCACTATTCCTTCTTTGGACAACTTTTGATAGATACTGACCACTGCAGACCGGGAACACCCCACAAGAGCTGCAGTTTTGTAGATGCTCTGACCCAGTCGTCTAGCCATCACAATTTGGCCCTTGTCAAACTCGTTCAACTCCTTACGCTTGCCCATTTTTCCTGCTTCTAAACATCAACTTTGAGGACAAAATGTTCACTTGCTGCCTAATATATCCCACCCACTAACAGGGTTGTTCTCCCAATATTCGGCTGTAACTTTTGACCTGCCTCTGCCATTGTGAGGTCATGTTTGAGAAAATGGTCCACCACAATAGTGGTCCTTATTTAATCAGAAACACAAACATATTACAATCTTGGCCTCTTCTACCTCTTCCCCTTTTTGCCTCTGTACCCTTCCACTATGCATCCTCTTCTTCTTCCTGGCTGTTGACCCTGTTTGTTTCCTTGTTCTTCCATTGTCAGAATTTGTAACACTGTGTTGTGCTCTATCTATATATGCTTTCCAAATGAAGCTTCATGAGATGCATCTCTGAGCTATTTTAGAGAACTGGATGATTATTGGTTGATTTAATGCTTTACATTCCACTTCAATTAGTAAAATTCAAAATTCACCTCCACAATTCATCAATTCAGGACACATTTACAACAACAAATTCTAATAGAAATGTATAGAAAATATGTTTGACAGTTTGACTAGTTGAACCATTTTGCATTTAATGACTTACGCAGTGAGCTGATGCCTATATGTTTTGATGGGTAAGACTATTCAACAGAGAACCATACTGTATGTTATATTTTGATCAAAATGACATAAGCAGTGTTGGGAACGTTACTTTAAAAAAGTAATCAGTTATAGTTACTAGTTACTTCTCACAAATGTAACTGAGTTACATCATTATAAAAGTAACAAATTACCAGGGAAAGTAACTATTGCGTTACTTAAAAAAAAAAAATCAAATATGTGACCAGTCACGGAAAGTAGGGACACAAGTCGGTTTTGGGGCATTTTGAGTTATTCACAGATTCTGAAAGTGCAGTCTCCAAGCTTTCCAACGATGTGTGACACATGGAAATCTGATAATATTTGGAGAAGTTGTGGCCATTTGAAGGTAGGCAATCAAGAAAGCTCAAGAGGGAGAAAAACCCCTTTAAAGTTTGTGCAGTTCTCACCTGTTCTCACCTGCTGGGAGTGACAATAGGGCTCATTTACATCTCATTTAGATAAGCCATACCCCCTGTAAAGCTGCATGGACCGCATACTATTAATAATAAAGGTTAATGTGCATTGTAAATGTCAGTAATTTTTTTTTTTTTACTTTTATAAAAATGATTTAGAGGCTGAAATATGTGACTTTTTTGTCAAAACTCTATTTGAACTTGTGCATTGTAGATAACATGTTGCAAGACACTCCTTTAAAATCTGCCCATCATTTTTAATGTTATTATTTTAATGTTTATGTAAAGAAAAAGTACATATTGATGCTAATTTTATTTTTTATTTGCTGGTTTTCCACATAAAACTTGGTGAATTGACTTTCTGAACAGGATTCTGTGATAACCGTGATCATTTTGGTCACTAATCATGAAATGAAATGTTCTCACCTGAGAAGCCTGTTAAAGAAGAATAGGCAATCCAGGAAATAACTGGACTAACAGAGGCCAGAGATCGCTAACTATGGCTATTCAAAACACTTTTCAAGACAATAAATACATGATTGAGGCGATGAATGCATGTATTGACTGAATTTGCGTCTGAATAGCGCTGGCTCCGTGGGCGTGGCCGCATTAGCGGATAATGAGCTGAATCACGGACTTCTGACATGGCTCTCTTTTCATACAGATTACATAAACACAGAAGGTTTGTTTTCGATTTGACTTACACATTTTAAAACTTGACATTTCAACGTTTTTTCAGACATAAGTATAATTTTTTTATGATTAGTATTCACTAAGTTACAGTTCATTTTCTGAGAACTATCAGATTGGACTTCGTTCAGAGGGAGATGAGAGATCACGCATCATGTTAGTTTTCTTTATTTTTCAAAAAGCACAACATTTTGTTTTTACTCTGAGTGTACACAAATAAAAGAAGACATTCTGTAGTTTCAATTGATATATATTACTTATGTCTCTATGACAAAATATGATGGAGTATTTTAAGTCTGTTTTGCTGCAATGTGGAAAAAAAACCTGCAAAACGCGCCGGCGCGTTACCCGACTCCAGAGAGGTAATGTCTTATTATGCCGCTTTCATCGTCGCTCAGATCGTCTTCAGAATCAGTGAGCGCTTGTTCATTAGCATCCGGCTTGTCGAAGAAGTACTTCAAAACATTTTCGGTGTAACGGCCACGGTTCTTCATTGAATTTTGATATCAGCTAGAGCCGGCCAGAGCGCTGCATAATAAGTAGCCACGCTTCCCAGTATGGAAATACACACAGACATGACACGCCCCTACTGCGTGCTAGAATCTCCGAAAAACAAGCCGATTTCGACCTCAAAATGTACGCTTTTAAATATACCAATACTGCTATCTCAAACACGGAAAGGCTTCTTCATGATCTCAACTAACAGATTCTGCAAAAAAACGAAAATCACCAATTTTGAAAAAAAATGCTTCTTTCTCATTTTGCTCGAGAGTTGTGCTGCCGACTTGTGTCCCTGGATTCCGTGACGGGTCACATATGTCAAATAACTTGGATGCCCCCAATATTAAATATAAGTCTAAAAATAAATTATGCTTGATCCGATCCGCTCTTGCTCGACATGAAATCCAATGAAAATTGGTATCCATTAAAGAAAACATTGTTTCATATTTATTTTTAAATAGGCCTATGTTACTTTTTTAAATTCATCTATTTGATTATGAAAAGTGAACAGCATGAGTAAGACAGGATACATCATAAGATGCGCAATATGTCAGGAGACATGGAGTGAGTCAGACATTATTTTGACCACTTCATTAAGTTTTGTTTTGTAGAAATTTCGTTTGGTAAAAATTAAAAATCTTAATTTTAATCAATGTTTCATCAACCAATTGCCTGGATTTAATAAAAAAGAAGCAAATATAGCAGAAAATATATTATAATCATGACATGGAGGCGCGGGCGCGATCACTTGCACGTGAACTGGAGCGTGTCTTATAGGCTAAAAGAACCGAAACTCAGCGCATAGGCTGCTTGCCTCACAGACATGAGAAATATAACTATAGAAAGCTTGAAATGTCTACTTTTAAACAAAATAATTCAAAACAAAAAGAAATAGGCTACTCTCTGATTATGTAATCCGAAGGAAACGTGCATTCTCTCTCTAAGCGCGTCTCCACTATGAGGAGATGATGAGAGTCAGCAATGTCAACTTCATTTTCGCAGCCGAGACTGATTCAGAAAACATTAGTTTATTAATAAACAATTAAAATGTCCCCTTGCTGTTTTTTGTCACATTCATAATCATTACTTTTGCCAGTTCTTTCTGACAAGCTTTATGTGTGCGCTTGAGTGCTATATAGCCTATATTACGTAAACGCTCATTATTATGGTTTATTCTCTCCAGTATTTAAGAAATTAAATTAATATAAATGTGATTAGTCAACTAATGGCTTAAATGAACGACTACTACATTTTTTCGATCCAGCCTGTCACATAGGGTATTCTGGTTTGAGCTTGTGCTCTGCTCGTATGCTCTGACACACACACACACACACACACACACACACACACACACACACAGCAGAGCATCGTACATTATTATCAGTTTAAAATTATATTTGTGTATGACTAACCTGTACTATTTCTTTACAGCAAAATGCTTTGCAGGTCTATCATCTCTAGTCACACACCAATCATCATCAGTTAGCCTATGTGTCCCATCCCAACACACACACCAGAGATAAAACTTTGCAGGTCCTATGGCTGAGAGAAAGCCTACTCGGATGAAAACCGCTTCAGTGAGCTCAATTATAGTAACGCCACATTTTATTGTCAGTAACGGTAACGGCGTTGTAATGGGGAAAAAGTAACTTGTTTGATTACTTGTTATTGAAAAAAGTAACGGCGTTAGTAAGTATTCTCATCACTGGACATAAGTAATTGATGATGTAGGAAACAGCAGACAATTGTACATAATCAATTGCATGAACGTACCAAAGCATTTGCAATTTGTTCAAAAGAATGAGAAATTGCTTTTATGATGAGAAATGCACCAAAGCAACTGAGAAAAACTGTAAAATGTAAAAGTAAAGCATTTAATTTGACATTTTTACAAAGTGCACTTTCTAAAAGTGTATTTGAGTATGTTAAGAAACAGTCATGAGAGTGTACTCTGTTTAAAAATATACTTTTAAAGGGGGTGGGGGGGGGGGTCTAATGCTAATTCATGCATTCTGACTTATTTACATTCTCATGCAAACATTGCCAGTTTCAAAACACAAGTTGGACGTATGATGTTTTTCTGTGCCAAATACACTCCTCCTGGATTCAGATAAGTTTCAGAAAGTTTTTTTCCCGAGTATGGCCCTTTATCACGTAATAAAGGGCGGAATTCCTTGTATGGGTACTTCACCCTGATAAGCGTGTGCACACATCACCCAGAGCGAGAGCAAGAGCACGCCTGACAACGCGCTTCGTTTGGGTTACGGAAGCTGAGAGATTAATAAACAATGTCACCAAGGAAGTGTGTTTTTGTGAGGGAAAGATAACCTTTTTTCAGCTACCCAAAGAACCCAGCATTAAGGGAACAGTGGATGCAGTTTATTTTTTTGTGTTCCCGGAATTTCGGTGATGAATGCTTTGTAAACAAGTCCCAGTTCGACGCTGGATTAGAAGATCAGTGGAAACAGCGATAGATCCCGGTCATGAGTCAGAACCGCAGGCAGTGAGTAAAACTGCATCAAATGTCTGTGTTTTGTTGGCAATCGGTGTGCAAGTGCATATAATGTAAACAATACAAACGTTTTGTTATTTATAATGATGTCGCAACGATTGCTACGCAAAAGCTGCACATGCTTGTGACTCTTTAGCTCTGTCAACGTCAGGCACACCTCCAGGAGCTCGGCTTTTTCTGAAAGACTCTGTGATATGATAAAGATATGATAAAACTAAAGACTTTTCGGAGATATAAAGGATGCAATACGACTCTATAGGTACTCAAGATTAACATGAGATTGGTGGAAACTGTGTGTGTTATGTACCCTTTAAGATTTGAATTAACCTATAAGTGCACATTCAATACGATTAAGCACACTTCTTTTTTCCAAGGATTAGTTCACCCAAAAATGAAAATTCTGTCATTTACTCACTCTCATGTTGTTTCAAACCTGTATGACTTTCTTTCCTTCTGTGGAAAGCAGATATTGTGTTTTTGTCCATAGAATGAAAGTCAATGGGGACCAGAACAACATCACTGGACCCCAATGACTTTCATTTTTACCGGTTAGAAATGACATGCGGGTGAGTAAATGATGACAAGATTTTGAATTTTATCAGTAATTGTAATATACATTAACATATCATTAATTGTGAAGCCCAGCTAACAACATCATGTGTATATATATATATATATTTAATAATATCAGCCAAGCATCTTCTAACAGTAAAGATACTAACAGTAAAGGCCTATAAATAATCAGCATCCATCAATAAATAGACATCAGACCATGGTTATATGTAGTGAGAAACTTTTAGCTCGGCTTAAAATACCGCTTGGAGGCCTTGACCCAAACTTCCCAACTACTGAAATGGACGAATTAATAGATGCATATTAAATAGGAGCAGTTGGATTGTTATGCTAAACCTCACCTCAGCATGCAAAACAAATGTGGTGGGTTTGAAATGGAACACAGCGAAGGTCACCGTCCTTTCATTTAAATGCATGTATTAAACATAAGTTTATATATAAAAAAAGAAGGACCACAAAAGCACTAATGTGTATTTTCTATCCTTAGTCATGAGGAAAAAGAAGAATTAAAAAAAGAGAGATTAAAAAAAAAAAAAAAAAAAACTCTTTAAGCACCTGGACCTCGCTCTTAGCATTCCATTAATTACCCAGACAATGGCAACAACTTCAGAGGCAGATTTTTCAATTTCAGAGAGAAAAAGAGGCAGACAGACAGAGAGAGAGAAGAGAGAAGAGAAACAGAGGCAGGGAGAGGGGGAAAGAGATAGATGGAGGGAGATGGAGAGAGAAACGCATGTATTCAGGCTCTTCATGCTATACCAGCACTTAAATCCAACGGACCTCCCATAAAAAAGACTCAAGGTTACGTCCGATTGAAAATCCTCACAAACAACCACTTCAGAAATCCATTTAGAGCCAGTGCTAGAACATCTAATTCAAACATGTTGTCCTGTTAAAATGGCTGCGTAGTTCCTCTAAAACTCTTTTTCAGCTGCTGCCGTTTGCCGGGCCTCTTTGTAAAGGCGATTAAATTTCCACATTCTGAAGCACAAAGACATAATTACACAGGATCAGAAATGCAGCCCAAACAGAAGGTCAGACATGAAAAATGACCTCTTATTGTCACAAATGATAGGCCGTTTTGCCAAGAATAATTTGTAACAATACCTCCACTCGCAGTTTGTCGAAACGGTCAATGGAACACAGCCCAGATAGGAAAAACTGTTTTGTAGGTAATGAGAGTTCAATGGAGTGTATATATATATATATATATACATATATAATAAGAAGCTCACTTATCATTTCTTCTTAAAGGAAATAGTTTTAATTGTCATAATTTCCTCACCCTCATGATGATCCAAATCCGCTTGACTTACTTCCGTAAAACACAAAAGGAGACATTATGAAGAATGTTTATGCTGCTCTGTTTCATTTAAGAAAATACATACTCCATAAATTAGTTCATATTTATGTGTGACTGGTTACAACGTAAGAATCAACGTCATTTGGAATCTTGACGTCAAACAGTTTGAATACAAAACAGGGTTATTATCATTAACTAAAACTACAACTATTAAAAACATTTTTGTTAATTGAAATTAAGCTGGAATAAGTTTATTAAATATTAGACTTAATATTAAAGGAAAACTAAAGGAAAATTAGAAATGTTGGCAACTAACTGATTTTTTTTTTTTTTTTTAAGTTGAAGCACTACAATTATTAATAACTAGAACCAAATAAAAACTAAAACTGAAATAAAAATAAAGATAATAATAAATAATTAAAATTAAAAATATTGAAAAACTAATAGTATATAAATAATAAAAAAAAAACACTGATATGCATATATGTGAATGACAGTAAACAGCATTTAAATTTTGGTGTATTTCATATCATATGTTTTCTGGACAAAGATTTAAAATATTGTACACAAGACCTATCGACTACTTTCATAGTGATTTCTTTGAGATTGTCTCAGTTCACTTTTATTGTATGAACAAAGCACTAAACTACTTTTATTATATTTCATTGTGCCTTTTTGTTCTTTTCAAAGCTTCCCTGCTGCCTGCATTTTATTGTATGTAAAAGTGCAGCGTGAACATTCTGCTAAATGTCTTCTGTGTTGTTGCACTAAAGAACTAAAGTCATACAGGCTTGGAAGGTATCTGAGCTTCGAAATGAAATAAGATTTAAGGTGATATTTCATTACAACCCAGTAACTTATAAAACATACTGTATATCATTTAGACACAAGTAAATATGGTTAAATATTTAAGGCTAATAATCATGTTACAGAACCGTATGAAACAAACCCCATGGTTACTAACTCTAAGCAGACTTTGTTTCACCAAAACGCCTTTGAGAAGACAACTTCCAGTCATTTAAATTATAGCAGTATTATTGCAAAATCTGCAACCTATAATAATTTTATAAGTGGTGCAGTTAAGCGCTTCTGGTTGGAATGAAGGCCAGACTCAGAGTGAAGCATCGCTAATGAGATCTGATATGCCTAAAACACTTAACGACGTGGCTATGGATCCAAGAACAATACTTTGTATATGACAAGCCAACAACCGTGCACTTATACTGAAACCAGATAGCTGGCCACTGTATCATGAACCAACCCAAATCCTCAGAAGTTCAAATATCTGCTTATTTTTTAAAACTAATACCATTATTAAGTAAAACAATAAATCAAGGCTAAAATGTGCTGTGTTCGTTCCGAATTGCATTTGGGATTTGGTGGGTTATATAGATACCGTACAAAGTACACAAATATATTCGGTTTTAAAGGTCTTCCTGGATCTTCCCTTTTAACATAAGGGGAGGGTTTGTCCAAGGTCAGTTCCTGATTGTGCCTCCTCCAATGAGGTGCAAGATTCAATACTTAAGTGCTTCTTTGTGGTCTCACAATGGGAAGTGTCAGAATTTTCAATACATATACTTGGAAATGTCACCCAAGGTCATATGAGCACAGCAGGAGCTCGAGCAGACAAACATGAATGTATAACGAAATCAAACACAAGGCATGACATGCTCTTTGTAGACACGGCTACAAAATCATGCATGCTGTATAACATAAATTTACAGCTACACAAATAGCACAAAATCAATAATAACAGCCTGGAAAAAGCTGAACTTTGCAGGTGTTGAACTTGTTCAGAGACTGGACGGGTTTTGCTGTCCAGCAAGGCTGTTCAACCTTGAATTGTGACCCACTAATGGAACGCTCAGGAAATAGCAGAGATTGGGAAAGTTCACACCGCGGCACAAGCAAACTAAACACAATAAGGCAACGCTGCTAAGAATATGCACATACTCATCAAAACTCCAGCTCCATCCGTCAGGCCTGCAGGCCGCTCAGACGTGGCAAACAAATTGGGATGTATGTTTGGGAAAAGAATGTTGAGGTTTTTTTTTTTCACAGAAATGACACTGCTCACTATCAGATGATTGTGACATAACAGCAAACTAAATTATAAAACAAATTAACATCTATAATGTTAACATGTATAATTGTTTGTCTTGTTCCAACTGTTTTGAATTTTTGAATTATTTTCTGTGGTAATCAACAGCATGCCATGGATGTTTCTGTTAAATCTACTTATTTTGAAATCAACCAGGAGTGTTATTTTCATTCCTATGACTAATGCACCAAATAGTATCTTCATCATTTTTATCTTCTTCAAAACAGCCAGCAGCACCTGCTTGACAATTTTAGGACATTCGCCAGAGGATTCAAGATATAGAAGTAAAGCAAATGCAGCACATTAGTCTCTGTTGATCGTTTGTTCAGAATTTGGGTGAAGAAAGAGCATTGAAGAACCTTTGGTTGTCCGCCTTGCCTTCTTCTGATAAACAGCTGTTCGTACACGGCAGATAGTTGATGGCAAATCAGCAGTTATTTAGTCTGCCAGTCGATCCTTGGAGACCGTTCAGTTCCTCTACAACACTGGTTCCCTGGCAGCAGCTACTTGATATCAGACAGCCTGTGTACGCCAAGTGAACATGACACGCTCTGAAAGAGGGCCACATCAGAGGGCCGGAGCCTGGGACCATCAAAGAGAGCGTGGAGGGAGCTCCGGGGGGAGCACTGGTGTGCATCTGTTTCAGTATGCATCAGAGAGGAGGGCTGCTTTGTGTCACCTGCAGAGAGAGCCAGGCAAAGCCCGTCAAGCTGTCATTGACCTGTGGTAAGATTGTCGGTGCCTGCCGCCACTGTTGGTGTGTGTGCGCGTTCGCGAAAGGAGAAATTGTATCTGCTTAAGATCACAGAGCCAAAGGAATTCTGATTGACGTTGTGTGATGTGTATACTAACAGGCTGTAAATCATGGGCAGATGTGAAATACATCTCCTGAGAACTTTTTACTTATTTTTTTTTTTTAGATTTGGGTCAGATTCGAACCCAATTTTCCCATATGAGCACCTTGGCTTAATTCGACTGGGTGAAACGTGCTAATTGCAAAGCAATGGCTCCAACTTTCAAAGCAATAGTTCACCCAAAAATCATTGTTTACTCATCCACATGCTCTTCCAAACTAGTATAACTTTCTTTCGTCTATATTTTTTGTCACGGACAAAGATTTGACTTGATCAAGATTTATTTAGACCGGATGGTGCCGTCCTTTTCCTACTGAAAATCCAGGGCACGTTAAGAAGCGACTTAATGAAAAACAAACATAACAGTCAAAAAAGAGGCTCAATACCAGTTTTAGCTGATAGTCTACCTTGTTCAGATAATAAATACCACAAGTCTGTTGCAAAACCTAGTGACCTACTTACTTAAGGTCCATTCACACAGTTTTTGCATTCCACTGCGCTACTTTTCCATTGTTCCATTGTAACTCATTCTGTGTGAATTTCTCATTTTGTAACATTGTAAACATGGGATGCCTTGTTTTAGCCAAATTCTAAGGCAGCATCGCATGTAACCATTGCAAGAAACAGTTTGTCTAGTTTGATGTTACAAACCAATTTTTTAAATGACTCAAACATGCAAAAATCTAAAGATAAAGTCATTTCCCAAGTGTGTGAAAAACGCAAATTAAAACTATATTTTTTTTTTAAATGAGAGACATTTTTATGAATTTCTTTTGGCTAGCGTTAGACACACATGGGGAGATCAGAAACCAAATGCTGTCTTTGATATACACGTCAGATTAAAATTTGGCACTCATGAATAATGAATGCATGTGGTGGGGGAGCATCTTCAATGAGCCAGGAGAGAGCAGTGGTACCCACTCATCTAAGGTCTGGCACACGGCTCTAATGACTTCACCCAGAGACCACCACGAACCCCTGTGAGTCATTTCACACCACTAACAACAGCAGCACGCTATGGGAGCGCAAGCTGTTTAATTAAGCATTAGACTAATCTGCCTCTATTGAGCCAGACATCTGTAGGACTTCTGAGAGGGATATGAGATAAATGTTTTAGGTCAAAATGAGAGTGTGGTCCTGTTCTCTCAAACTGCGGACCTGCATTTCAGTGTAAACAGGAAAATACTATCAACATGAACGGAAGCATCTTTTTTTCATTCTCTTTGTCCCAGCTGTGTGTTGGCAAGAACTTCACACAGTGTTAACAGATCCATTTCGCAAACAGACAAAACTGATAATTGAGAAACATCTGAGCTGTTGACGCAGTGCTTGCCAAGAATTAAGTGAAGCTGCGATGTCCTTTTTCATTTGTTGCAAAGATTGAAGTTTTTCATTATTTTTGTAGCAACTGAATGAATGACCTTGAATGAACTCCATTTGGTGTGGGTGACTGGCAGTGCCAGGATTAAAATACCTTTGCATCCCGAATTCTAGGAAAAAAAGATGAAACATTCTGAGATTTTACTTGGAACTCTGAAAGTCAAGATAAAGACTGCACTGAGGAAATACTGAAAAAAAAAAAAAAAAAAGTTGATAATTAATGTTTCCAGCGAAGCAAAAAATAATTCATAAATTGTAATAAATAAATAAATAGCAAACACAACCTGATATCCAATATAATTGTTACCATTACAGCTGAGGATTGAGGTTTATAATAAAAAGAAAAATATTTAATAATAATTTAATTTTTTTAAATTATTAAAGCAACATATCATGCAAAATCTGACTTTTTCCATGTTTAAGTGCTATAATCGAGTCCCCCGTGCATCTACCAACCCAGAAAATGTGAAAAAGGGCAACCTAGTAACTTTGTTTTGGCAAGCCTTTCTCTGCAAGCGTGTGAAAAAACGGAAAAAAAATATTTTGCTCCCTAGTGACGTAGGAAGGGGATCTTATTATAATATTACCGCCCCTTAATGAACATTAACTGCATGTTAACCGCACATTTCCACCCTTTTGTTTTCGAGACAACAGTGTACCAGTTCTAAGGCCACGAAAAAAACATGCAACAAAGGGGCCGAGGCCATGTTGGGCTGCTTTAGAAAAGAGGAAGAGTTGTTGTGGTAGAGTGTTGTTGCCATGCCGTCATTTTATGCCGGTACATGACGGTACATGCTAGTCGATGAATTGAATCAACTCTACAGCAACTACATAAATGTATCCACTAACCATTCCGAAATTTCCAGTTGCATTCTAAAAATTATAACTTCTTCCTAAGTCTCTCCATCAGTGTCTGACCCCGGTTTGAACAACGTAACTGACAACCATCATTTTGACTGTGTGAGATTCTCCAGCTTTGTTTTTGTTGAGCAACTGATGCATGAGCTGTTAAAACTCCGCCCTCTTTTTGAATAGCGGGCCAGGAGCAGCAGCTCATTTGCATTTAAAGGGACACACGCAAAAATGGCGTGTTTTTGCTCACACCCAAATGGGGCAAATTGGATGAGCTATAATAAATGATCTGCGGGGTATTTTGAGCTGAAACTTCACAGACACATTCTAGGGACACCAGAGACTTATATTACATCTTGTGAAAAGGAGCATAATAGGTGGGCTATAACAAATGAAAAAACAACAAATATTTCTTGATAAATATTATTGTATATAATTATTAGTCATTATAATATAATTATAAAAAATTACTTTAATAATTCTAAAGTGATCTAAAGTGGCTTACAGCACCATTACAACATGGACAGATCTTTGGGTTATAATGTTACATATTATTAGGGTCATATTTAATACAAAGGTCAATAGAAGAGTCAATATAGGTCATATATGCATGGCCAATTGAAGATATACTCAGATCAAATAGATTTATCTGCTAAAAAGTTTCTGATTCAAGCTCTGTCTGGGTGGGTGGACTAGGGTCAATACAGGGCCTGTAGGAAGTGACTTCATCAGTGAAAAGATGTCAGCTTGTTTTCCTTTTTTCTTTTCCTGTTGTGTTCTGATAGGAACTTCCTCTCCAATGGGGGTGGAAGTAGGTGTCACTCTCCAATCCACCCACACCACAAGGGGAAATGTCCATCACACGCCCGACCAGCTTGACGATACAGTCAACACCAGGGTAAAGAGGAGGAGATGAGCAGACTTTAAATCCCACAAGTGACAATTAATTAACTTTCTGTCTTCATACTGATGACACCAGGATGACTATTTCCATTTTTCTCTTTTTTATCTCCAATGTTTCACGTCCATTCAGAAAAAATCCCATGTGGGATTTTAGAACATGCCTTTAGTGGGAAAAAAAATATGAATTGTCATTTCTGGGTGAACTATCCATTTAAAAAAGACACCGCAGATGGGGTTGTAAAGGGAAAAACAAACAATTTCTGTTGTTCACATCTGTACAGTAGCCTCCCTCAATGGGCCTTCTTGATCTAAAGCTGCCAAAGTTTGCGGTCTGGCTTCATTCTTCCTGCAGAGTTAGTCACAGGAGCTCAGGTGGCCGTTCCAGAGTGACATAACAGCTCTGTGCCTCTCTTCCTCTCTTCGCTGATAGATTGGTAGGAGCAAGTGTCCTGCTGGCAAAGCCCCCAAGCCACAGGAAACCTCATCGGTTGCAGTGTCTAACGAGGATGTGAGCTGCGGTGATGGCATATTAACGCTCAGGCCCCGATGGACAGCAAAAATAAAAAGACAACATGGCGATGATTCAATACGAATTGTTTCAGGTGAAACAATGGTCTCTGCGACTGGCCGTTCAAAGAGTGTGGGAGAGGTGAGTACATCTGCACTCTGAGGTTTGAAATATTTGTCATTGTTTTTCAGTTAAAAGCCTCATTTATTTTGGTGTATTGTCAGTGGGATTGAAGGTTCAATGCGTTCAAAGCTTTTTTCCTGTGCTAAAATATTTGAAAAGTTGAAAGAAAAAAATATATATCACACAAAAAAATATAAATATTTAAAAAATATATACAAATATTGAGCAAATATACATATTGTTCATTTTTTTCCACCAACTATTTTCAAACATTTTAGCTCAGGAATAAATGTAAAAAAAGAAAAAGAAAAGTAAAGGCAGAGCTGGTCTATGTTAACTAGTATCACTCATCAGCAACAGCAGTAATCTGATATTTAGAGGAAAGAAACTCTTTAGCAGAGGCCTTTGAGGAGTTAGGCCTCATTGATCCAATCAAATTATGTTTAAAAAGGCTAAATGGTCAGTCATGATACACAGCATTTGGATTAAGAGCAAAGCTGTGAAGGAAATCAGTCATATAGGCGATGATCACACTGCTAATCATTTTGACTTGTTTTTCAAATCTCATAGGATTTGAAAAACAAGTCAAAATGATTAGCAGTGTGATCATCGCAAAATTTAACACTGACTGTTTTAGGCCACTTTGTTATTTGCAATAAATGACCATGATGATAGACAAAAAGACCAATAAATAAATAAATTAATTAATAAATGTTATGACAGTGTGAGACTTTTCTTTACTTTTTCCATTCTGTGTCCTTATTCATTATGACGGAGAGAGTAGTCAGAAAGCTGGAGAGCTTTATCTTGTGCTGCTCACACAGGTGGCATAAAGTCCCAGATATTCTCACAGCAAAGCTCTTTTTCGTTCATCGTTTAGGGGTAAAAGGAAATTCGAAATACATGACCAGCGGTATACTGTTAGAAAACATCATATGAATATGTAAATGTGAGCTCTATGCTTTCCTCTCAATAAAAAACAAACAAAAACAAAAATGAGCAGCGTGAAAACAGCAGTTAAGAAAACATCTGACAAGGAAATGTTTCCACAAGCTCTACAATTCGGCACTCCAGTCAAGTAAAGCCACGTCACGTTTATTTATATAGCACTTTACACAATATATTGCTTTAAACCAAACAGCTTTACAGTTTTAAACATGAAAAAAGTGTCAGTGTTGCTTTCGATTCGAATTACACTTTTCTACTATAAAGCAGCTCTACAGTGTTTATGTTTTCACCTCGATGGACTCAACAGAAGAACTGGAGAAGATTTCCATGTCAAAGAGGGCGGAGCCTAAGAGAACACCTACCAATTGCGTAATCGCCACAGACCAATGACAGTTCGAAGGTGTTTTCCAGAAAGTTTGCTTTGGCAAGCCGTTTCAGACTCTAAACTCAAAACAAACGATTTTGTTTGAAATGACGTCACACCAGTTCATTCTTAGATTTCGTATGAAGTATGTCGGGCCTTTACTATGGTGTAGGGTCAATTACTTCAAATTCGCATCCTGAATCAAAAAACACTTCAAAACTTCAACGTCAAACAAATTGTGGTCAAATCTGTGGCCTAGTGCAGTGTTTCTCAAACTGGGGTACGCAAGGTGACAAAAGGGGGTACGCGAACAAAATGTGGAGTAGTTAATTTAACTCTACCATACCTTAAAATAATATTAAAACCAAGCATGTATATTCTAACTGGCAAAATGCCGTAAATCCATTACATTTCAAATTACCTCATGTTTTGCAGTCTAAAATGACTGCATCCACACAAGCAGCATGCATATGATAGATTGCGTGCAGTCTGCTGCCTTAAATCGTGCTAAATTACGGTCGTTCTCCACAGTGCACCTTTGTAAAAGTGGGGATTTAGCACTTACTCGCATGAAGAAAAAATATAGACACAGATAGTGGATTGATATCAATTTAAGACTTAAACTTTCTTCGATACAAAAACATACCTTGTGTGAGTTCTTGTATTTAATGTTGATAACGAAGTATAATAATGCAATTGTACCCAAATATCCACATTACTACAAACGTGCATTATTATACAACAGGTCAAAAAACAAAACGTACATTTTAAACACAGTACTGTCAGTATTTACTCTATTTTGCAACGAAAAAATATTTCTAACGAAAACCAGAGCAGAACTACAACACACGAATGCGGCTTTGAACGAATCGTGAGAGTCAATGATTCAATGATTCATTCACAGCCATTTGCTTCGTTACTGAATGAATGACTCGATGACTCACTCATAAAAACAGTGACTTGCTGCCACCTACTGGCAGTTTAATATTTAAAGTATCACTTCGTTTTACCATCATTGCATATTTCTCTATTAAACATTTTTTATTTAAAACATTATTTATTTTATAAAGTTATTCATAAACGTAAAAATATGCACTGGAAAATCAATTTAGGGGGCAAGTATTGTATATATTACTTAATGGAAAAGGTGTGACTGCAGTCGAAGTGGAAGAGAGGGGGTACGCAGAAGGATGGGAATCCTTTCAGGGGGTACTCCATGCTAAAAAGTTTGAGAACCACTGGCCTAGTGGACCCTAATACCATTCCCTCAGCCTATATTGTCATGTATCCGTTATGCTATGAATAAAAATGGCAAAAAGTCCAAAAATAAGATTTCAAAACTCATGGTATGGCATCTGATTTAAATGCCGCAAACAAAAAGTTGCCAGACGAGAAACAATAAAGTACCAAATTTTAATTCAAAAATAGTTTAGAGACTAGCAGTAATTGAGGTGTTGCTGACAAACATTTCATTTTTGTCATTCTGCAGTCCTTTCTCTCCATCAATGCCTTTTCAGATTCATTTATGTTCTTTTGGCACAAAAAAATGTTAATTTGCTTTGACTGAAGCATAAATGACCTCTCGTGTGGCCGGGGAAGGAGTCCTGACAGCACTGTGCAGGTGTGAAGTAAAACAGGAATCAGTGTAGCACCTCCGCTGGTGTGTCATGAGCCTGCAAGTCAGGAGATCCCCATGGGGATGGACAAGTGTGTGTGTGTGTGGGAGACACGACTAGCACGAGGTCCTGTGGCTGACAGCAGCTCCCCTGCCAGGATGTGTAACCTCACACGGCCAAAACAGGAAGCCCTGCCACTCACTTAGTGATTGACACACTGGCGGAAGTTCACAAAGGTTCCAGAAGGGCTGTAGTCCATGTTCAAGGGTTGGTGACTGGGCCACCTGGTACAGTGCAATAAGGACGAGAGTGCTCTCATTACTTATAAGAGCATACTTGCCTGTCCGCCAGACCTCCTCTGGGTCAAATAGTGCTGTGACAAATACTTTCAAGAAGTCGTAAATATCTTCGCTAAAGGAAAACCTATATAAAATAAAATAAAAAATGATAAATAAAACAAATGGATAATTCTCTATTTATAAGCATCTTGACACAGCAACAGTCAAGGGGTAAAGTGTTTTTTAAACCTGATTGGAAAAAAACAAAACAAAACAAAAAGCAAAGCAAAACAAGTCAAAGCAACAGAAAACAAAACCACCAAAAACAAATTAATGATAAACAAAATAAATTAATAAAATAATGTTTGACGTACATAAATGAAAAAAAAAAAAAAACAACATACAAAAAGCACAGCTAAACAAAAAGAAAACAAACAAAAGAAAGAAAGCAAAATTAGCTAATGGGTGAAGCAAACCTGTTTGAAAAAGTAAATGAAAAAACAACAACAACAACAACAACAACAACAAAAAAACTATGCAACAGACAAAAGAAAATAATAAACATTAGCTAAGGGGTGGAGAGACTGACAACTTGACTGAAAAACAAAAGACAGTGAGGCAAAAGAGACAAAAGAAACTCCAAAAAAGGATTTTAAAGTCAATAGGATCAATATGTGGAGACCTCAGCCTCGGAGATCTGATCGGATATGAGTGTGAGCAGGCTGCCGTCTCACAGCTGAAAGTGATCATAACTCTTGCATCATGGGATGCATCACTGTATGACACAATGTCGGTTCACACTAAACTGCCAATTATCAACAAACCCCGCCCTCCTCTCCTCACTTCTCAAGGAGAAACCGCCGTGTGCGCGCCCAGGCCTGTGACCTTGATGAGGTGCTTCATGCACTGTGTACACTTCAAACTGATTCACACCTCTGGGAATCTGGAAATTTCCATGTAAAGCCTCAAGTGTGAATTAAATTGTAGTATTAGATTTCTGTTAACAGTGAGCAAAAAGCAATGATCCGAACACAATATCTCTCAGACCACCCAAATGAACACAAAATATGTGAAGTGATGTAATCAGAGGGAAGTCATTTTAGGAATTTGTTATCAGAATAAAGTTTAAAGTGTGATAAGTGTACTACAAGTCTGACACTAGAGATACAGACATTTTTTTGGCGGCCACCAGAGGGCTGCTGTCTTTGATGATCACTCTGCTTCCTCTCATGTTCCTCACATTTTAAGTGAATATTGTTCTTAATTATGTTATTCATTTATTCTTATTTTTTTTATCCTTATGTATTATTTATTTTTATTACCATCCTAGTGATTTCAAGACACTTCAAATGAATAACAGGTTGCCAACATTGAAGAGTAACTAAAATGCTACGTCAGTGCTAGAAAAAGTAGTTTTTTATATTGTAATCTGATGTTATATATGAACCAATAATTATCTAAAAAAAATTCCAACCTGAAATATATCTGTTTTTTGATAGTAAGCTGTGGTCAGGATTTTAATTCATCCCAGTGACTCTTCTGAATCAGTTCACTAAAAAGGATTCATTCAGTTTTGTTTACTGATTCATTGACCCAGGTTACAGCATTATGTTTGTACTTTATGAGCGAGTCAGTGAATCATTCAATAAAACAATTTGTTAATTTGTGGTATTAAAATTGGTACATTTTTAAAAAGGGACAAACTTCAGAACAAAACACCACAACAGTGCAGCAAACTGCAACAAACAACAAAGGCAGTCTCACTTTAGCACCATTTTAAATGGAGTAGTTTGTAGCTTGACTAGTTTCAAGGTAACTTCAACATTACGTGAGAAGAAACAAAAGTAAGAACAAAATATTTGTCGGCACTAGTACACATTTTTGAGCTTGGGCAAAGGGTTTGATATCATTTTAGTGTCAATGTAGAGGAAGCAAATTGATTTTCTTTTCAGATGTCAAATAACCTTGGATTCTTATTGATAGATGGGCGGAGAAGTGGCGTGAGGCCTTACCTGTCCAGAGAGGTGGACACCAGTGTCAGGACATTGCAGGTCTTCATTCAGGTTGTCATGGACACAGAGGAGGGACAGATGCCCTGAAAAGTCACATGACAGTCACAATTAATCAATGACCCAGAAAGGCAGCAAACAAAAAATTTGCAAGATGTTACAAATAAACACCCTTTGCAAATTATAAAATGCTTATCAAACTGGATGTAACTCTTCTGTTTGACTGTCTTGCCAAAAAAGCAAAACAATCCATCGTGCACTCTAATATTTCACTGCACATCAATATAGTACAAGCTATATTTTTAAAACCTTTATCAAACACCTCAGAAAAAAAGACACACAACACCTATATGGCATAAATTCCTCAAATTTATGGCCGACTTGTGTTTAGATGCTATGATAGTACTGTAGGGATGAGCACAATCTTTGCCTCCCATCCCAGAGGGCTCAGTTACCAATTGCTGGGGTCTTTGTGTGCCCATAAATCTGGGGGCACTTCATAATACGCATTGAGTCATCAGGCCTGTGAGCAGCATGTCCTGAATACATACCAGGCTTTGTGCATCAGGCGGTTTCCAGTGCTACTGTTTCATTCAAGAGTCACTTACTATTGAAGTGAGAAGTCAGATAAGCACTATATAAGCTTTTCCTTCACAATAAACAATCACTGACTTCCACATACAAAGAACAGTCAATTTGTGTAAGTGGAGCAGACGTGTGAGAGCTCGGCTTCACTTTATGTCAATTCTCCATTTTACAATACAAGTAGTAATAGATCTCTTTGTATGTGTGAACTTCTACGGTTTTATCAGATTTGGTTAAGTAAACCCAATTTTGTCCCCAAAGAATAGTCCCCTTTAACACACAGAACTGTCATGGTCGGAAAGTGCTTTACGTCAGGATTAATCTCCAGCAAAGAAGGGTGGGTCAGGGCAGCCAGAACTCATTTGGTGTGTTGCTATGAAATGGCTGCCCATCAGAAATATCTTCATCTATCTCTGTCTCATCTACATGGGTGGAAATGGAGGGATGAAGGGCTGTAAGGAGAGAGGGCGGGTGAAAGGGGCGCCTGGAGGAGAGAGGTCAGTGCATTCAAGGAGTCCATCATTCTGATGTGTCAAGCGTCTCTTAACTGAGTTTGTGGAAGTGTTCGTGTGTTCAGAAATACGAAGCTTAGCTTCTCCAGGCTGTTATGAAATTTTAAGTGACTCTTTGACAAATAAAATGTGAGAAAACTCTCATTACACAGTTACAAATAGCAAAAAAAAAATTAACTACATTGAGACATGAAACGTGCTGTAAAAATAAACAAAAAGGAGGATCCTACAAAAAGCGCTAAATGCAATGGCAAAAAAAAGATTGTTTCCAAATAGGTTTCTAAAACACTCCCCCGTCTGCCATCGTTCTGGCCTGTTATTTTCTGAAGACATGGTTCATTGGTAGTCTTACATCAGCACTTTAGAAACTTCAAGGTTTCAACACTGGCCCAAGATCTCAAAGTAGTCTTGTTAAACAGTACCAGCTGAGGTAAACAGCTAAAGGTACACAGAGTGTAAAACCCAGAGGCGAATTTAGCTCTGGACCATCTATTCAATTCATTGCAATCAGGCTCACACATAAATATAATATACATACAATTTTACAATAAAAACAAAAACAAAAATTGACACACACAGGTACCTGCATGCAAATCCTTCCCAGCTAAGACAGGATGTACCAGTTATGTGATTTTTTGATACTTTACTTTTATTTCATGACTTACTAATTGACAACGTAACTATGACGTTGCATACTCGTAGTTTCTTTTGTGCTTTAGTAAAGTGATATAAAGCTCACGCCTCCACATTCGCACGTGCAATTGAAGAGTGCGCGCTACGAGCACAGTATGATGTATGACAGGTCAGGAAAGTTCGTTTTTGGGTGAGAGACTTTTTATTTCTTAACAAGTTACAAAAATAATGTTAGAATAATGCCACTGACATAGCCTGACAACAGTCATCTGACCGCAGATACTGCAACAGAAAAACTCAACTTAAACTTCATCTGACAGAAGTTTCAACAGCTTTCACACACGTCTTTCAGATAGGGATGTGTCACGATTTTCGAATATTCGATTAGTTGATTTAATTATAGAATATCGAATAGGTTGTGCGAATATCGTCTTAATAAAATTCCCCATTTGATGCGGTGGTGACTTGTAACCAGATGGTGGCGCACGCTGCCAATAACGCAACTAAAAGCTAATCAGCTCAGACATTGCCTCACACACACACTAGACTTGTGCGGCATAGAACAGACACATTACAATTAATTTTAACATAAGTGCCGTCATTCAGTCTGTTCACAATATGTTATTACGCGTTTAGGCAGCCTAAAATCATTGTGGCTTGAGATAGCCACAACACCGATATCATCACTTGCCCACCGCGGCACCGCCACCCACCGTCGTTTTGATTTTTTTTTTTTTTTTTTTATAGTAATAAAAATCATTTAGTTCAGTAAGAGAACAGACACTACAATTAAAATATAAATGTGTCTACTCAATTCAGCCCGAGCCGAACGAGAGTCGCAGCACAAATCAGCAACAGTCAGTCAGATTTCACTTCGTCTCACTCTTGACTGACAAGACGACAGTGGAAGTTTTGGTTTCAAATCGAAATGTAAAAGCGTCCATTTAAGCGGGTTTGTCATTGTACTGCTTTGTTTTTGTGTTTTTTATTAAAAATAACAATGAACTCAGCATTCAAGCAATCGCCGCTACCGAATTGGTGCTAATTTGAAAGTGAAAGTAAGGCTCACGGCCACACGCGCGTTCATAATGGTGCGGAGAGCAAGCGTTTTCAGTGTGCTCCGCACCGTTATGAATGACCGTGAAAAAAATATTGAAAGCGTGAATGGTCTCTCTCCCTCTCTCTTTCCGTTTATGTGTATGTAGCCTATACATGCGTGATTCGTGCATGCGGGGGAGGGTGCGATTTTCAAATAATATTCGAATAATTCCCAGCGATTTTCAAATAATATTCGAATAATTCCCAGCGATTTTCGAATATTGTTTTTGCTTGAAATGCCCATCCCTACTTTCAGAATAAAAGTCTTGCATCAGAAAAACATTTAGTATTATGTTTTTTGTTGTTGATGTTTCTTTGATTGCACACTCTGCGACCCACTCAGAACAGTCTTGAGACCCACAGTTGAGAAACACTGCACTAGGGCATGCATATAGTGTGACATAATTTTATTAACATGTTGGTACGCAAGCAGCCAGACATACCACACATACTCTGTACGCTCAGCTTGAATATGTGCCTTGAATTTTTTTGCTAATTAGTTTGTATACAAGGTGGCAACACTGCCCTGGTCCGTTGTTTCACAGTTAAAAAAGAAACGGAACAACAACAAACCACTGGAGAAGCAACAACAACAGACAGCCACGCCAAAGTGTGCTTGTGTGAGAAAATTAAGAAATACAGTAAACTCTAGTTTAAACTAGTACAAAGCCATTTTTATCGTTAAAAACTTTTGTAGAGAAATAGATCAGACACTGGACAAGGCTGAAATTTTCCAGTCTGCATGTGTCGACCTGCTGGGTTCATGCACACTATCAAATGGACTGAACTTTTAAAGTTGTGCATTTAGCTGTATGTGTACGCGAAGCATCCGTGTCAAAAATTACATATATTTTGGGCTTCATCTGTGCTAAAAAAAAACTGTGTATTAATAAAGCAAACCACCAACAATAAATTACATCAGGGGTGCGGGAAGATGTTTTTATTTAATATATTATTTTTTACTGTGGCTCTTTTGGAAAAAAATTATTTACCAAAATTGATAAAAATGGCTCTTTGGTCAAATAAAAGGTTCCTGACCCCTGCTTTAAATAAAAGGGTTATTAAGCTGTTTACACTGTCATATATAATAAAAGAGCCTATACAGTGAGAGCTAATAAAAAATGAACAGAAAACCTTGCACAACACCAAGACTTGCACTCATGAGTAGAGTTCTTGTTTTAAAAAAAAAAAAAAAAAAAAAAACATAATGCAACATATAAATAACACTTTTTAAACAGCCCACTTAAAAGTGCTAATTACAAATAAATTACTAAATGCTAAAAATGAATAATTGTAAATGATTGTATTTACAATCCTGTGAAAACGGGGTGCTGCAGCACCCCAGTACCCCTACTTCCTGTACCCCTAAATAACATATATAAAATAAATACAAATTAAATTACATATACTGTATTAAAATTGACTACATATCAGTCCTGTGAGGTCTTATTGTATGAGGGACTAATGAGAAATGAGTAATCGAAAATGTCGAAAAGTTTCTCAGGCTAATTTCAGTTTCTACATCTGCAAATGTCGATATATGTACCTCAACATAAGCTGACATGAGGTATTCAATAGTTTCAGAAGACCTGGTAAACCTTCAGAGTTGTCAGGAAGTTTTTACTTTCTGGAAAAATCTGACTGTGTTGTCTTGGCCTGCTCTCTCCAACTTTGAGAGAAGCCAGGCACTGCAGGATAATCACAGTTTAATAGGAGCAAATATTGAAAGCAGGAGCTGACCAACCAGATCCCCTTTCCTAGTGCTCTCTCCCAGTGCGCCTGAGAAAAATGCTAGCACATGGGTGCCTAAGAAATCGATAATTCCATGATATATCAATTAACGTCAAAAAATAGTGGAAACCGTCATATTGACGTTCCTTCATTGTTTAAGTTGGAACTGTCCAGTCGAAGTGTTGGAAACGCAGCTCTGTCGAAAATCTAACAACCTTGTTCAAGCAAAATAATTCACGTGTACCTCGCGTGTACCGTTCTACAATTTCAGCATGAAAAATTAGTAGAATTTCATTGGCAGGAGACAAAAAAACATCCAAGACAAAGTCCAGATGAATGGATTGATGTCTCTTTTTTAATGTACATGCTTGTGTTTTTTTTGTACTTGTTCTTAAGATGAACTTGTGAGGTACGCTTTCCCTCTCAGGCGTCCTATTTGCCATGCAGAGCTATTGCATGCTGGGAGAGCGAAATGTTCACAGACTGGGGCCTCTTTCTAATGATTTCCCACACCTGCACATCTGCTGCCGTTTTAATTAATACTCTAAGGAGGTTTGTCGCGAGTAATCAAAAACAATGTCACTTATGAAATCCTTCATTATAGAACAGAAATCAATACTTTGCATGAGTAGAATGAGGGCGCACACAGAGTAGCCCACGTCACAATAAACAATCTAATCAAGAAAAAACAGGATAAAAGTGTACAAAGACTTTATTCCGGGCGTTCAGCACTCCACGCAGCAACACGTGGTGAAAGGGTGGGTTTCATTTTTATGCAGGCCTTGGCTCCTCAGCTTCATAAAGGGTGGAAAAGGTGGGGGGGGCGGCACTGCAAAGGCAATAGTCGCATCAGCTCTCTTCAGCTCTGCAGCATCACCGCAACCTCTCTCCTCACTGATTTATGGCTCGCCGCTGACCTCTGAGGTCGTAACATGGTGATGGGTGACTGGCTCTCAACGGTAAGCTACTGGCACTTGACAAAGTGCCGAGAGCAGAATGAATTTACTCCTCTTTTCCTCAATCATCAACAGGCGCACGCCGGCTTGCTGCCCTGACCCCCTCTCATCCTGACTGCTATAACAAGATCTCCCATCTCATGGAGGAGCGAGGGAGAGGGAGGCTGAAAAATTTACTGTCATTTCTACTTTCCAATGAGCTCCGGTGAGCACTTCTTTCACCTTCAAGTTGCTTAGCGTGCTGGGGATAAGGAGGGGAGAGATGGTTGGTTGGAACGGGGGCGAATGCACTTCGATGCACCTGTCTAACTTTGGGTCATTCGCCAGAGGTACTTCAATCTGCGTTTGCTTCCATCAACTTCATAACGGCACCTGGAAGCAAGTTCAATTTAATAAGCAAATAAATCTCCATAAACATGGACGTTTCACGTACCTCGTTCATCAGCGGTGTCCACCATGGATGTGCCAGTTAGCCGCAAACAAATACTTACTAACGCATTCATTAACGCATATGCAAAAATCCATTCGGTTACTTTGCCTTTTATTGTCGCTACACTAGCACTGAGTAGGGGATTGTAAATTTAGGCAATATAAAATGCATAATTTCCTAAAGTAGGGTTTTAAATTATCTGCCAGTGCAAATGTTGGCCCATTGTGGCAGGCGAGACACAGTGGGTTATAATTGAAAATAAAAAAGCCATTTAAAAGACATTCAATAAGCCACTGGGAAATTGATCAGGCTATAAAATCTGTCGCTACTGGGGCAAGAGTCTGGCACTCTTGTAGAGACACTGCTTCGGTCCTGACACAGCACTCTCCCTGCAGGCTTCACGGTTTACATGCCGGCATACAAACAAGGGATGCCGCAGAAGTACACTTCCCGATGGAAGATGCTTTCCCTATGTCCTCAGGCGTGCATTTAAATTGCGTGAAAAACATAATGCTGTAGTACGTAGTGGAAGTTTCAGACTCGCTCTAGAAAAATTGGGGAAAAAATCTTTCCCTCAGTAGAGAGTGGTAAAAAAAAAAAAAAATGACAGTAGAGTGCAAGAGCAGGCACAAGTGCGTGGGGGGAAAAAAAACATATTCCGCTCCTGCTTCTTTAACTTTCAATTCTGCCAAGCATCTCTGCTTCACAGCCCCTGGCTATTGCCTTTCTCAATCTGTCCCTGGGGAGGCAGGAGTTATGGGCCCTGTCGATTGAGGAGAAAGGGATGTTATTCCCCTGTCACCCTCACCCGGTCCGCCAGCAGCCCTGCCCTGATCTATGGCCACCGTGGCGGGGTAGAACTGTCTTGATGCACCATTGGTTTCCAGTGCTGTCACCCCCACCCCGACGCTCAAACTCATACTACCTTTACAACCCCCTCACGACCCTTTAAAACAGCCCCCCTCCATGATTCTTTTTGGGGAGTTCTCAGAGGAACAGGAGTGTGACACGATGAGTTTGAGGTCACCCCTAAAGGGACAAGGTCTAGTTGACGTCAAAAGCGGGATTAAGTGACACCTGGTGGGTGTTTACCTGAGATGGCAGATTGGACAGTGGTGTGAACAGTTGATCATGGCACTGAGAGACTGTGTCTAATTGGAGATTGTGATCTTTGTGGACTTAGCATAAAATGGGGTGGGTGTACAACAATTTCACAAAACTCATTTGAATAGCAATTCATCATAAGCTCTGTAGCTCAGTTCCAAAACCTACTGGTATCTTTAAAGGCAGCAAATTTCTAAGGAACCATGCTAACCATAATCAAAACCCATAATAGAAGCTGTTTTAAAACAAGTCTCTGTAACTCTGTTAACGGTTAATGGTGCAACACAAAAACGCTCCTTAGCACACTCAACCTGACTAACAAACACAGTATGTATATGATGTTAGCATGCTGCTAAGCTAATGATTATATACACTAATTTATTTATTTAACCTTTAACCAGGCAAGTCATTAAGAACAAGTTCTTTTCAATAAGCAATAAGTTCTTCAATAAGCACAAAATATTGGGTAAAATTACAATATTACATGTAAATAAAATTATAATATTACAAAGGGTGTATTTAATTAGATATTATATATTAATACATATATACCCCAATTTTAAAACAGAGTTCTTGTCTAGAATGGGGACAAAAGAAATTCTCAAATTGGAGCAACTGGGAACTGGAGCAGCCTGAATGAATGAGAAGAACGAATCTGAATGTAAAAACTTAAATGAGTAGACTGACACACGTCTCCTTATAAGTCCAGGAGCATTTTGCTTGCAATATAAATATGGGGGAATTGCTGTCAGATCTCCATACACATGAAAAGACTAAAGGGCACGCTTCCATTTGACATGTGTCGAGAATTAAGAAAAGAGGTGGAGAGATGGAGGAAGGCCTCGGCCCACGAGATGAGAGATGAGATGGAAAACATACCCTCCGTTAGCCTGTGGGCGGAAGGATGATGCTCGGCCAACTGAGATGCGCATAAATGACTTTGGATATGAACTATAAAGCAAAGAATGAAAAAAGCAGAAAAAAACTGATGCAGGTGGTTTGTGACAGTGACCCCGCGGGGTATGATCTGACTGAATAAAAATACAGATTAATAAATAAATATCTTTTAAAAAATGGGAGACTGAGGAGGGCTGCCATCTATCAAAGATCCTATTACCACAAAACCTGAAGCCATATGTATAAGGCAGCCAGGATCCTAAGCAGATACAAATTCAACTTTTCCTTACAATTTGTTATCTCTCTGACACTCATCATGCCAACCCACACACTGATCCACAAAGACACACAGGTTTGAATTATGAATAGATTTGTTTTCTCATGTCTACTCAATAGGTATTGACTGGTTGTATGCATTTTCCTGATTTTCTTTAAATCTTCTATTTAAAGTAAATCAGTTGCATACAATCATCCAGACAGTACGATCACAAGTAGCTTTATCGGAGGAAATAAAGAGTTAAAAATGAGAAAAGTGAGAATGGGATGGGGGTTTTTTTTCCCCTCAGAGAGAGAAATGTAAACAGCTATCTAACCACTACCATATTTTTGTAATCTGTTTATTTGGGTATTTATACGAACAATATGCAGTTGTGTATTCAGCTTGTACAATCAAATGACACGGTCTTCATTTGGGACAACAAACAACAAACATCTTATATAAAATGTCAGACAACTCAGCTTTCAAGGTCATATGTTGTCAATCTTTGTGAGTGTGTGTAGGAGAGGGAGGTGGGGATGACAACAGATGGATTCAACTTTGCTAAAGATCCACTTGTAACAGAATCACACGCTGCTGCGTTACGTTGCATGTTGGTATGCAATAACAAATTATAGCATTTCTTTAGAGATTGAAATACAATAATTTGTTGTGACACCAAACATAAACTTTCATTTGCAGAGCTGAAAATGAAAGAATGCAACAACAAATTACTGGCACAACCATAGGCTGGCTAATCATTTAAGACATGTAAAAGTTTCATTTCAAGCAAAATGACAATCTCTGTTGTCATTTGCCCTGCAACAATTGATAAAAAGGAATATAAAAATAGTTTAAAAAAGCATTTTTTTTATTAATTTATAAAATATATACATAAAACAAAACAGTCATATCAGAAAGTATTTATAAGAGCAGTTACTCTTATATATATATACATACAATGAATGTAATCTGGATGTACTACATCCACCATGTTACTGTCATGTGAGCTACTGTCATGTGAGTCAGTTGTGTCACTTCATGTGTCACATCTTCCTTCAGCATGTTTTACAGAATGTTTTACAACTAAAAATGAGTGTGGAAACGAACTTTCCGCTTTTATCAAGCTTTTCAAGTTGACCCTTGAGAATTACAGCCTTTTGATTGACTTGTTTCTCCATTCTTGAGGTCACCTATTCAAAAGGCTGCAAAAGAGAGGAAGAAGTAGGGATGCACCAATACTGTGCTTGTGTACTCGTAATCGTACTAATTAACAGATTTTAAAAACGAATAAATATTCTCACTATAGCTGCTGTGTGCAGTTGATAAGAGAAAAACAGGCAGAGTGGATTAAAGGGGACATCGGATGAAAAATTCACTTTTACATGGTGTTTGAACTTAAATGTGTGTTGGCAGTGTGTCTACACATCCACCCTATAAATGATAAAAATCCACCCAGTGCTTTTTTTTTATCCCCACAAATCATAAGCACTTTGTCAGATCAAGCCGTTCTCAGATTCTTGGCAAAGTGATGTCATTTTGCACAGGCCCCTCCCACGACTGTTGACAGACACTAACGTTTTAGCATAGACCCACCCTGAGTTAGCTGTAAACAGTCCGCCATTGTTTCGACACTGGGCAGGTGTAGACAAGAATGTCTCCAAAGCAACTGAGGTGTTTTGTTGTTGGATACAAGAATGAACATAGCAACCGTCCTTTACTCTCGACACCTGAGCCGCTGAAGATGCAGTGGATTAATTTTGTTTTTGAAGGGAATACGCCCCGATCTACCTATATGCATTTATGTTTGTGTGAATCACTTTACACCAGACAGCTTTCTGAACGAGGGGCAGTACAAAGCAGGTTTTGCTAAAAAGTTCCTGATGGATGGATGTTTCGTGATCCAGCTCCAGAAGATGTGAGTATAGGTTTTTTTTATGAATCTTTGCAAATCACCTTTCCTAATCATGTGCTAGTTAGTTAGCAAGTTCCACGACAAATGCGGCTAAAGTTAAAGGCCAGTTCACACCGCACAGATAAACAAGTCAAGTCAAGTCAAGTCAAATTTATTTATATAGCGCTTTTACAATTGGTAATTGTTTCAAAGCAGCTTTACATATTAGAAGCACAGAAAAAAGGGAAGTGGTTAAAAATAAGCTGTACAAACAAGCGTGGTAATATGTAACATATACAAGATGGTGCTACATTAAGCCAATGTCGGCTGACTCCCAGGGGTGGAAAAAACCCCCTAGGAGAAAAACCCAGCGTGCTAACACTGGGAAAAAAGTCCTAGGAGGGAAAAAACCCCTTGGAAGATATATATAATATATGTAAATGGATATGGAGATCAAAATCTGAATTATACATTTTTATTATAGAGATTAAAAATAGATTATATATAAATATATGTAAGCGGATACGGGGATTAAAAATCTGAATTATAGATGCAGCCAGAACTGGATCTGTAGGCCCATTGTCTCCTGGGCTACGTTGTAGTCAGGTCCAGACACAGGTTCTCCATCTGATCTGGATACGGCCTGGATCCAGCACCCGGCAAACCTCAGGATAAGCAGAGAGACAGATATTAGCGTAGATGCCATTCTTATTCTGATGTACAGGTATATCTAGTGTTATAGGAAATGTTCTCGGTTCCGGCCGACCTAATTATTGCAGCGTAACAATCCTTTAACGGATTTGAAAAATGTTAATGTATTGATAATGTGTTATGTGTATGCAAGAGCAAAGAGATGTGTTTTTAGTCTAGATTTAAACTGACAGAGTGTGTCTGCTTCCCGAACAATGCTAGGAAGATTGTTCCAGAGTTTAGGTGCTAAATAGGAAAAGGATCTGCCGCCTTCAGTTGATTTTGATATTCTGGGTATTATCAACTGGCCTGAATTCTGAGATCGCAATAAACGTGAAGGACTATAATGCATTAAGAGCTCACTTAGGTACTGGGGAGCTAAACCATTTAGAGCTTTATAAGTAAGTAGCAAGATTTTAAAATCTATACGATGTTTAATAGGGAGCCAATGTAATGTTGACAGAACTGGACTAATATGGTCATACTTTCTGGTTCTAGTAAGAACTCTAGCTGCCGCATTTTGGACCAACTGTAGTCTGTTTAAAAGCCGAGCAGAACAACCACCCAGTAGAGCATTACAGTAATCTAGTCTTGAGGTCATGAATGCATGAACCAACTGTTCCGCATTTGTCATTGAGAGCATATGTCGTAATTTAGATATATTTTTTAGATGGAAGAAGGCGGTTTTACAGATACTAGAAACATGACTTTCAAATGAAAGATTGGTATCGAAGAGCACACCCAGGTTCCTAACTGAGGACGAAGGTTTAATGGAGCACCCGTCAAGCGTTAGGGAGTATTCAAGGTTTTTTCGTGAGGAAGTTTTTGGTCCAAAGATTAGGATATCAGTTTTTTCTGAATTTAATAATAAGAAATTTCTTGTCATCCAGTTTTTAATGTCAGCTATGCATTCTGTTAGTTTTGTGAATTTGTAGGTTTCGTCAGGGCGCGAGGAAATATAGAGCTGAGTATCATCAGCGTAGCAGTGAAAACTAACACCATGCTTCCTAATTATCTCTCCTAAGGGCAGCATGTACAGAGTGAAAAGCAACGGTCCTAGTACTGAGCCTTGTGGTACTCCATATTGAACTTGTGAGCGATACGACATCTCTTCATTAACTACTACAGACTGATAACGGTCAGATAAGTACGATTTGAACCATGCCAAAGCAATTCCACTAATGCCAATATAGTTTTCAAGTCTTTTTAAAAGAATGTTGTGATCGATAGTGTCAAAAGCAGCACTGAGATCTAATAACACTAATAGAGAAATACAGCCACGATCGGATGATAAGAGTAGATCATTTGTAACTCTAACGAGAGCAGTCTCAGTACTATGGTATGGTCTAAATCCTGACTGGAAATCCTCACAGATTCCATTTCTTTCTAAAAAGGAGCACAGTTGTGTTGAAACTGCCTTTTCTAGTATCTTTGACAGAAAAGGTAGATTCGAGATTGGCCTGTAATTTACTAAATCTCTCGGATCTAGTTGAGGTTTTTTAATAAGAGGTTTAATAATAGCCTGCTTAAAGGTTTTTGGCACGTATCCTAGTGTTAAGGATGAATTAATTATATCAAGAAGTGGACCTACGACCTCTGGAAGCATTTCTTTCAGTAGTTTAGTCGGCATTGGGTCTAACATACATGTCGTTGATTTTGATGATTTGATAAGTTTAGATAATTCTTCCTCTCCTATAGCGGCGAATGATTCTAGTTTTACCTCAGGGACACTACAGTGCACTGTCTGAAGCGAAACTGTGGACGGTTGCATATTTTTAATTTTCTCTCTAATATTATCAATCTTGCAAGTAAAGAAGTTCATAAAGTCATTACTGCTGTGGTCTATGGAAACGTCAGCAGTTGAATCTCTGTTTCTAGTTAATTTAGCCACTGTGTCAAATAAATACCTAGGATTATGTTTGTTTTCTATTAAGAGATTTGAAAAATAAGTAGATCTAGCATTTCTTATAGCCGTTCTGTACTCAATCATTTTTTCTTTCCACGAAAGGCGAAAAACTTCTAGTTTTGTTTTCTTCCAACTACGTTCAGTTTTTCTAACAGCTCGTTTTAGAGCCCGAGTGTGCTCATCATACCACGGCGTTGGATTAGTTTCCTTAATCTTCTTTAGACGTAAAGGAGCGACTGCATCTAATGTGCTGGAAAAGAGAGAGCCAATAGTTTCTGTTGCAGCATCGAGTTCTTCTAAGTTGTCAGGTATACTAAGGCGATGAAACTGCTCGGGGAGATTATTTATAAAGCAATCTTTAGTGGTAGACGTGATGGTTCTACAATATTTATGGCTGGGTGGTGGTTTTGTAGCCTTGGCTAATTGTATTATACACGACACTAAATAATGATCTGATATATCATCGCTCTGCTGTAGAATTTCAACAGCATCAATATCAATTCCATGCGACAGTATTAGATCTAAGGTATGATTACGACAATGAGTGGGTCCTGACACGTGTTGTCTAACTCCAATAGAGTTTAAAATGTCTGCAAATGCCAATCCAAATGCGTCTTTATTATTATCTACATGGATATTAAAATCACCAACAACAAGGACTTTATCCGCAGCCAGTACTAACTCTGATAGAAAATCAGCAAATTCTTTGATAAAGTCAGTATGGTGTCCTGGTGGCCTGTATACAGTAGCCAGCACAAATGTCAACTTACATAATGTTACATAAAGCACCATCACTTCAAAGGAGTTATATTTGAAATTCTTTTGAATGATTCTGAATATATTACTATAAATTACAGCAACACCTCCCCCTTTGCCTTTCTGTCGAGGATTGTGTCGATAATCATAACCTTGAGGACTAGATTCATTTAAAGTAATGTAATCGTCTGGTTTTAGCCAGGTTTCTGTCAAACACAGCAAGTCTAGTTTATTGTCTGTGATAATTTCATTTACAATAAGTGCTTTTGAAGAAATAGATCTAATATTCAGTAACCCAAGCTTTATCATTTGTTTATCTGATTTATCTGTGATTTTCATTTTTTGAACATCAATTAAATTTTTACCCTTAAAAGGTTTCGGAAGTTTTTTGTATTTACTAGTTCGAGGTACAGACACAGTCTCTATGTGATAATATCTAGGTGAAAGAGTTTCTATGTGCTGTGAATTATTTGAGTTCTGTGACGTGAGGCGGCTAGCAGACGGTCGGTTTAGCCAGTTTGTCTGCGTCCTGATCTGGGCCCTGGTTTGTCATGTTTCAGCTCTAAGACTATTTGCCAAATTTCTAGAGAGAAGAGCAGCACCATCCCGGGAGGGATGAATACCATCTCTTTTCAACAGATCAGGTCTGCCCCAAAAGCTTTTCCAATTGTCTATGAAACCTATATTATTCTGCGGACACCACTTAGACAGCCAGCCATTGAGTGATGATAACCTGCTAACTATCTCATCACTCCGACGAACAGGAAGAGGGCCAGAACAAATTACTTCTGCTGACATTGAATTTGCGAGTTCACACACCTCTTTAATGTTAATTTTAGTGATCTCCGACTGGCGAAGTCGAACATCATTTGTGCCGACGTGGATAATGATTTTAGAATATTTACGTTTAGCATTAGCCAGCACTTTTAAATTTGCTTTGATGTCAGGTGCTCTGGCCCCCGGCAAACATGTGACTATGGTGGCTGGTGTCTCTATTTTCACGTTCCGTGTAATAGAATCGCCAATAACTAGGGCACTTTCAACAGGATTCTCAGTGGGTGCGTCACTGAGTGGGGAGAACCTGTTTGATGTTTTAATCGGAACGGAAGAGTGGTGTTTGTTCTTGCCATTATGCCGCCTCACAGTCACCCAGTTAGCCTGCTGCATGGCTTCTACAACCGGAACCGAATGTGCAGTGTTTACTAGGCTAGTCGCATCCAAAGCAGTATCTAAGGCCCTTTCATTCTCACTATCCTCAATTAAAGTTTGGATGCGTGTCTCTAATTCTGAGATTCTCTCTGTCAGCCTGACAATATCCCTGCATTTATCACATGTGTAAGGCTCACTGCTGACAGAAAGAGCTAAGCTGTACATGTTGCATTTAATACACATGATAATCGTCGGACATGACTGACCGTGTGTTTGATGAACGCCGTCCGAAAAACTGCAACGCACACGGGACTCGCTGGCTGGATGTCTCGGTCGCTTGCCGGTGCCTGGGGCAAGGGTGATGTGCGGGACGCTGTACCTCGCGGTGGATCGATGAATGCCGGGCAGCAACGTCTCCACAGCTTCCCGATCTGGCGAGGACAGATCAGAATAACATACATCTGATAAATCCGCCATTAAATCGACAAGGAAGGTTGGTTTAGAGGAAAAAAGAAAGTAGACGGTAGCTAGCAGGCTATGGCTAACACTAGGTGATTACGCTGGTGGATTGCTAGTAATAAATCGTTCCGTTTAGTAATACTATGCAATAGGTTAAGTAATCTAGTGAAAAATAAGAAAGTTATATTATGTGAATAGGAATAAAGAGAAGGATTTAGGATAAACTCCACGAAGCTCCGAGCGTAGGTCAGACAGCAGGCAGGCAGCAGCCAACAAACACATCTGTTGGAGTTTGTTGGATCAGGATGCAGCAGAGATGTTCACGAGTCTTTTATCTGGAGTCCGAGTCAAGTCTGAAGTCTTTATCACTGCCGTCTGAGTCAAGTCTGGAGTCTTCTGTCACGAGTCCGAGTCGAGTTTAGAGTTGTTTGAAATTAAGGTCCTAAGATGTAAGGGATGATGTACATCCAGCTTGTTACTTTATAATCCATTACAATGTACAAAACAATCGTCCTGGCAACACGAGTAGTCGTTTTCAATACAGTCGCTAAGTGGACGCAAGATGGCGCCAATGAGTCACGGTTTGTTATACTGCAGTTTGTTTTATACAGCTTCGTTGTTATTGATGACGACAGTCATTATCAGAAAATATCAAACCTCAGAATGTTTAAAGGGTTAGTTCACCCAAAAATGAAAATTATGTCATTAATGACACCCTCATATCGTTCCAAACCCGTAAGACCTCCGTTCATCTTCGGAACACAGTTTAAGATATTTTAGATTTAGTCCGAGAGCTTTCTGTCCCTCCATTGAAAACGTATGTACGGTATACTGTCCATGTCCAGAAAGGTAATAAAAACATTATCAAAGTAGTCCATGTGACATCAGAGGGTCAGTTAGAGTTTGTTGAAGCATCGAAAATACATTTTGGTCCAAAAATAACAAAAACTACAACTTTATTCAGCATTGTACACATGCTGATTGTGATATGTTAAAATATGAGCTTTAAGTAATAAATGGATTAACATCTCTTTCTATCTCTCTCTTATGGACACACATTAAGAAAAAAGCTGCATATAATACGAAAAGATTGATAAAACGTAGTGCTAGGTTTAAAGGCTAGATTTTTTTTTGTTCATATTTTAACCGGCTGGCAATCCAAATAAGTCATGCAGCTACACCACAGTATAATAGCTAGCTGTGTGAGCCAATGTGACAAACCTCTGTGGACGCGATGTCTCATAAAATTTGATGATGTTGTTGCGGTGTCTTTAATTGTTTTCCCGCATTCTGTGCATCTAGCCGATCTGACATGATAATAAATCGAAACAAAAAAACATATGGCACGGTGGCTCACGTCATGCTTCATGGGATTCCTATGACATTTCGGAGTTTACGCGCAATGCACGGACATACATAATCAAATTCTATGACAAGAGTCCAATCTACCACGACAGATAGGGAAATATGTATTATAAAACCATTCAAATATAATTTTTTTGTTGTTCATATTTTTGTTGTATCAGTAGTTAAGGATAAAAGACTTGAGTCATTTTTAAAACATTCACAAGTCTTTTGTGTCGGGTCGAGTCAAGTCTGAAGTCATTTCAGGTCGAGTTCGAGTCAAGTGTGAAGTCCGTTAAAATGCGACTTGAGTCCGAGTCCCTAACTCGAGTGCCCATCTCTGGGATGCATCCTCCGAAATGAGACGCATGATAGTGTGATACGCGTGTGATACCCCTGTCAGCGTCTGTTGCCGTTGGTTGGAGTTTGTTTTCACCCGACTGAACATGTTTAATCGGGAACAAACTCTGACGTAATCTGACCTGGCCACGAACCGTTGCCATGACGATGAGGCAAGTCCCTTGGAAAGACTGCTGTTTGATTACGCCAGCGCCTCAACTCAACAAAGCACTACAAACTGAGATCTCTTTCATGTCTTCCTGTGCTTGAATAAACAAATTCACACAAAATTATGTCAAAATGCCCATATAGGCAAGTATGCTTGTGAAACATAGTTGGTTATGTCTTAAGTGAAAGTAAACAGTTGAAAAAGAAAATGCGCGTGTAACAGTATGTTCGATACAAGCAGCTCTTAAAGTGACAGCAGCCTAATATTCCTACTGTTGTCTTTGTCCTGAATGTTAATCTAACTTTAAAATACAAAGAGAAACTCACTGAACTTGACTAAATGACTTTTATAACTTTAATAATGATTAATCTAAATTTATTTTATACAGTGAAGACTATGCAATGTTATTTTACATTTGATTACTTTATTCATTTTCTAAAGCTAAAAATTGTGATGTTTCACTGGTATCTAAAAATTGTAACCACTGGCCCAACCAGCCCCTGTTGAGCCCCTGCTGGAGCAGCTCTAAATTAGGGCTGCACGATTATAGCAAAAATCATAATTGTCGATTATTCCCTTGAAATTGTAATTGCGATTATTATTATGATTATCACAATTTACATTGAATGATGTATTGAATAGCTTTATACCATTGTTTGAAGCAACTGCATGCCATATTTTTGTATAAAAAAAACAAACAAAAAAAAAAATCTGAAAACAATTTTTTATTGTTTTTATATAGCATTAAACCTCAAATGTCAACTGTATATTGGTTTGGTTTCTTCTTTAAATAATAACAATAAAAAAGTCAACATATGCATAGTATAATAATAGGGGAATAATAGGGGCTGTTGCCAACAGTGCGGTTCCCCGAGAGCTAATGTTCCCCTAGGGCCTGAAGTGACGTAAACTGTGCTTGTTGTTGTTACTTTTATTTTGATGGCACGGCTGACTTTTATTTTGACAGCGATGAGAACAGTTCAGACAGATCACCAGACCAAGCTCAATTTAAAATTGAACATTGGTCTGGGGAGTCTGTATGTATTTTCTACCGCACAAGAGGCGTGATCAACGAGCATTATTCACGCAATTGGATAGTCCTTCAACCAATCAGATCAACGATCCGGGTGACGTACTTTGCAGAGCAACGCGAAAACTCCAGGCAGGTTTAGTTTGTATTGGTTTGGAGCATTGATCAGCGGTTTGCAGAAGCAGCAAAGGCATCGAGCAATTTTTGCAGGTTGTGCAAAGAAAACATGAAAGTGAGTGGTATTTACATTTGTTTGCTAAACTAAAGAAGTCATTCAGCATCGTCGAGAGGGAAAGGAATTGGGAATGACGGTCGTGCTTGCCGTCGCTTCTCTATCGTCATCGTGTTATACCCGCTAATAGCGAGCAAGGTGGATAAGCCAGTCTGTGATTGGTTCCCGCAAAAGTGTAACAGAAGCAGTAGAAATGAATGTACGAGTTTCCAGACTGAGTTGCCGGGCGAAATCAAAACGCCCGCAGATCAGGTTGGGTTTAGCCAGTCTAGTCTAATACATTATTAGACAGAACTGTAAACAAAGAAAGTAGATAGTACTGTATATGAAACAGTATTGGCTTTTGCCGTGCCCGTGTGGTTGATGCCCAATGTCGCTAGCTTAGCAGAAATACATAATCCTGTTTTGCTTGGTCTGCTCAAAGTCGCCCTGGATTTTCTCCTTAGCGTACGGTTCAGAGGTCCATCTATTACTGTTTTCCATGTTTGTAGAGTTAGTTCGTGGAGTAAATATATAGGCTGTGTACACAGCTTTTTAAAAAGGCGGGTGCTGGTGTTTCGCGTGCGTTGGACATATCAGTGTACACCTACGTCACTGATAGCTCATTTTGTGCTGGGTTAGATCTTTTACATTCTGAAGTAGCCGTGATTCGCCTCTCACATCGTGACGTGCTCATAACACACCTCTTAAACACACAGAATAATGTAAGTGGATATTTATCCTTGTAATCGTGCCTATGACCGATTACGAAATCGTGGCATCTTTAATCGTAATTGCGATTAGAAATTCGATTAATTGTGCAGCCCTACTCTAAATATTCACGGTGCTATTACATTAAAGATAAAATATGAGAGAGCAATAATAAGAACAGTAAAAGTAACAGTAGCTCCTACAATACATTTTAAAGCTGCAGTCCTTAACTTTTTTGGTTAAAATTTATCCAAATTCAATTTTTGAGCAAGTACATAACCAGCCAGTGTTCAAAACTATCACCTCACCTTAGCCCGATTCACAACGGTAAGCTTGTAATGTTTTATAATAAAATAGGTACTGGTGGGTTTCCGCGGGAAATTCGAGCATGCCGCCATTCGTCTTTACGTCACGTCTGTTTACATAAAGGAGTCCCAGCATATATTGCAATTGAGGATGTGGCAGGTGACTGATCACTTATGACCTTTTCTCACAGCAGCTGGAATAATTAAACTTATTTTGATGGCAGATTGTATGGTATGACAAATTAACCTTAGAGATTAGTCTGTACAGAAATAAAAAAAATCTACAGGTACCGCTAATACACATTAAATACATGTAGTCACACAATGCTAATGTTGTTAGCATTAACAGTTTGAGAACAAAGTATAACAATAATAATAATTTGCACGATTTGATGTGATATGAGCTAAGCTAAGCTATCGATTTAATCACCACTGGTAGCGCAATTTATTTATTTACCTGAATACTCAGCAAGATGGGCATTTTTACATAATTTTGTACAGGGAGTGCAGAATTATTAGGCAAGTTGATTTTTTGATCATATTTTTTTTCCAAGTACATTTTACCAATTCCAATCCACATCAATCTTAATAACTACCATTAATATTGTTTTTAATCATTTATAAGTGATACATAATTGTTCATGAAGGCTGGAAATGAAAAATGCCTTATATTCAGGTGTGCAGAATTATTAGGCAGGTTTTCTTTTACAGGCCAAATGAGCCAAAAAAGAGATTTAACTCAGACTGAAAAGTCAAAAATGATTAAATACTCATGAGAAGGACGCAATACTAATGCAATACTAGAAATTGCAAAGTTAAAGCATGACCAATGGACAGCAAAATGCTCATTGGGTCAGCGGGGTCATACAAAAACAGGTGGAAAAGAAAAGACGCATGTTAACTGCAAAAGAATTAAGAATTAAGGTGAAGAATTAAGTGTGAAACCATCAGGAACCCTTTAGTCTCCAGCGCCACCATTTTCCAGAACTGCAACCTACCTGGAGTCTCCAGAAGTGTGAGGTATCAGGATCTCAGAGACTTAGGCTAGCTAAAGAATCCTAAAAAATGACCTGCTCTTAATAAAAATCACAAGCTGAAGTGTTAGAAAATACATGAAGACTGGGTTTTTATAGGCCTTATAGACAGACAGATTGAGAGTGACTCTTGAAGGACCAGCACCACATCCTCTTGTACCACCGTTTGAAGAATTTATCTTCCAGAATCTGGCAGTAAGATGTGGGAGTTCACTTTTAGTCCATCTCTTATCCTGAAATGTCCGTCTTGCAGATATGGACTAAAAATGATCTTCTAAAACTTACTGTCAGATTTTGGAAGATGAATTCTTCAAACGGTGGTACAAGAGGATGTGGTGCTGGTCCTTCAAGAGTCACTCTCAAGCCGTCTGTCTATAAGGCCTATAAAAACCCAGTCTTCATGTATTTTCTAACACTTCAGCTTGTGATTTTTATTAAGAGCGGGTCATTTTTTAGGATTCTTTAGCTAGCCTAAGTCTCTGAGATCCTGACACCTCACACTTCTGGAGACTCCAGGTAGGTTGCAGTTCTGGAAAATGGTGGCGCTGGAGACTAAAGGGTTCCTGATGGTTTCACACTTAATTCTTCACCTTAATTCTTAATTCTTTTGCAGTTAACATGCGTCTTTTCTTTTCCACCTGTTTTTGTATGACCCCGCTGACCCAATGAGCATTTTGCTGTCCATTGGTCATGCTTTAACTTTGCAATTTCTAGTATTGCATTAGTATTGTGTCCTTCTCATGAGTATTTAATCATTTTTGACTTTTCAGTCTGAGTTAAATCTCTTTTTTGGCTCATTTGGCCTGTAAAAGAAAACCTGCCTAATAATTCTGCACACCTGAATAATAGGCGTTTTTCATTTCCAGCCTTCATGAACTATTATGTATCACTTATAAATGATTAAAAACAATATTAATGGTAGTTATTAAGATTGATATGGATTGGAATTGGTAAAATGTACTTGGAAAAAAAATATGATCAGAAAATCAACTTGCCTAATAATTCTGCACACCTGAATAATAGGCGTTTTTCATTTCCAGCCTTCATGAACTATTATGTATCACTTATAAATGATTAAAAACAATATTAATGGTAGTTATTAAGATTGATGTGGATTGGAATTGGTAAAATGTACTTGGAAAAAAAATATGATCAGAAAATCAACTTGCCTAATAATTCTGCACACCTGAATAATAGGCGTTTTTCATTTCCAGCCTTCATGAACTATTATGTATCACTTATAAATGATTAAAAACAATATTAATGGTAGTTATTAAGATTGATGTGGATTGGAATTGGTAAAATGTACTTGGAAAAAAAATATGATCAGAAAATCAACTTGCCTAATAATTCTGCACTCCCTGTATGTATTTGACCATTTAAGCATATCAAGCCACAAAAAAGATGTTTATATGGTACTTACATGCTGTTTGATAGGTGGCATGATGAGAGCACTACTTTTATAGATAACACGTTTTTGGTGTGAGCGCGAAAACTGAGGGAATGAGAAAAATGATGCACAATACAAGCAGTATTCAACAGAGAATGAGACGAGTGAGTGACAGGAGGTGGGTGTGTGTCAATTCGCAGTCAGAGAGAACAGAGAGTGAGAGCTGGTATCAATGTATCGATACTGCAGAAAAGGAGTATTGTAATGTTTCAGATATTTCAGTATTGATACATATACGACTTCAGAGTTTACATTTAGTCAAAACGTCTTTGCCGTGCTTCTTTTTTTCATAAACACTTGTCCTTTCCTGATTCCTTTATGCATATAGCATGCTCTCATTGCCATAGTTGGTGGATTGAAACCGTTGTCTCAAAGGAGGAAAAGACAAGAATTGATCAAAAGTGAACATAAAACGCTTTTTCTCATGCTCACTCAGCTTCAAGAATTACTTGACCTTGAATGGAAGAGACACAACAATCAGTTATACACAATCAGGGCATACGGCAGCATTTATTGTGGGTTTGGCCCTATTTGTTACAACACAAGGACTTTCACAGTTGGGCTCATATGTGTATGAGCGGCTCTCTCCCTCTTGGTTACATTATACATACGTTTCTTCTTAGCACTTAGTCGTGTGGCTGGTTGACTGGTTTAAAAAATTGCACTGCATTAAAAACAAATATTCAATCATGGCTCGCATCGCAACCGATTACGGCGAGAATCCGGGCGAGTCTCGTCAAGATGATTAGTTGCATCGCTCAAATGCACGGGACAGCCCCTTCTGCATATGCATATGGTCTGCACGCACAATGCCAACTAAAACTGACATTTCATTCCTCTCAGAGTGAATTCACCTTGAGTAATGGGCTGGATAATAACAGCTGCCAATCTATATGAATTAGTGCATGTGTGTGATTCTGCTCTCTGATTGGCCATGTCATGATTAATCAGGTTTTTGTGCAAGAAAAGCTAAGCCAAGGGGAAAAAAAGGACAAATGATAGGGTGTCAAAAGTAAATTAAAATATTTTTTTATAACAATTTTTATTTTAATATTATTAAAAAAAAAATGAATACAGATTATCAATGTAGTAAAGAAAACATACTAATTTAATTGATTTTAATAATTTAAATGATATAATTAAATATGAATTATCAATTTAGTAAATTAATTAATAAAAGTATTAATTTAATTAATTTTAATTACTTGTATTTTATTAAATAAATATGGAGTATATGGATAAATATGGAAATATAGTAAATATAGAGTATATATTTACTTTATTTATAAAATTATTAATTTAATAAATTTTAATTACTTCATTTTAATAATTTAATTAAATACAGTGTGTTAATATAGTAGTTATATTATAGACTGACCAACCAGGATGAAGTACTAAAGAGAGCTGTGTAATAACAATACGATTTTATATATTATTTACAAAATGACTCTTTTTCCTTCAATCCCTCCCTTCTCTCTTTATGAAATCTCTCATTTGCTTGAACTCCCTTTGAGATTACTATGATTCAGTCCTGAAATGCTGGGGTCAGAGAAGGCGATCGAAGCCCGTCATTTTTCTGAGTCTGGAGAATGTTACAATTCCAGAACAGACCTGTCATGTTAGAGTTCACCCTCTTTGCCAATCGCTACTTTTCCTCTCGCCATAATTTAGGACAGATTTTTAAAGCTCTGTTTTATATAAACACACTGCCATTTGAAAATACACACACATATATGCACAAACCCAAATATACATGTACATCATCTTAGCTGGCCAATCAGCCCTTAAAAAAAAGATGATCAATAAATAAACCAACGACTCACTCATTTTGTCGGAACTCTGGGTGATGTTGTCGCTGTTGGTCGAGGAGCTACTGGAGTGGCTGGTGGTGACGGTGTGCCCTTCCAAAACACCTGGCACTGGAGAACTGCCCGGCCGAGAACTGCCCACTGAGCTGGAGGGCCTGGAACTGGTGCAGTTCTGAGAAAAAGGAAGTGAAGACAAATGCATCAGTTCAGAGTGGGGTACAAAAGTTTAAGATCACTAATGAAAACGCCTCTATTTTGCATTTTTCCAATTAAAATATATTTTTTGTCCATTGTAATGATATTATCAGCACTACAGTTTGAGTAAAACTGTATCTTTTTTTAATTTAACTCTTGGGATCAGAGACAGTGAAAGCAGTTTCCTTGCATTTCATTATTATTCATTGTGAATTAAATAATACTCAGTACAAAGACTGATTAAAGAAATATTGAAGAAAAGCAAAAGGAACTAATGTTAAAAAATAAGCTGTGAGCTAAGAAGTCATGCATTACACAATACACGCCCAAAAAGTACATAGACATGTATGGAAGTACAGCAAAATAAATACCCACAGAAGTCTCACAGGAATGTAAACTAGATCTGACATAAAAACCCACAGCTTTACCCCTCGTAGGGCTGGGCGATATATCGCATGCGAATATCGCGTTCATTATCGAAGGCGATTCATCTGCGATATGAACGTGATATTGCGTGGCTTATCAGTGAACTACGGCTCTGTCTGTTAAATGGCGCTCCATTTGAAAGCAGGTGATGGCGATTTAGCGGTAATCAGGGAACCGGCTTTACTGACGAAATGTGCGTGAGAATCGCATGCGATATATCGCCCAGCCCTAACCCCTCGTATCACACAATAACATATAATGGGCTTTGACATGCAGCCCTGGTTAAGAAGGCTTCTGAAGATGTTAATTTTTTCTCAGAAAGAAGTAAATGCATAACCTATCACTATTCCAGCATTTAAGATCATACGGGTGAACATTTTACAACAGGAAATGCACATATATGTAGTTTAGATCTCTCTCTTTTCCATCCTATATCTTGTCAAAACTTGAATTAGGATCAAAAAACTAATCTGCTTCCAATTTATATCTATATTTCAGGGCTGTCAGGGATCCAGACCCTGCTAGTATCGCAGGACGTTCGTTTTTCATTTGGCCGGTGCAACTGACAGCTTTATTTTTCTCAAGCAATCTGCCACAGTATGTACAAGTGTGAGGTCACATGGGTCAGGTGGCAGTTGGTATAAAGCGCCCTGGCAGCACTGGTCTGGCTCATGAATAAACAAAAACAGCAAGTACTGAAACTATAGAGGGAAGGAGAGAGCGAGAGAGATGTTTAATAAGCTGCTACATATGTTCAGCAAATGGGGCTTTAATATAATGCTGTATATTCATTATATGTAATTTACAGTAACTATTTACATGTAGACTGGAAAACTGAAATCACTTAAAAACATTTAAAATCAATGAATTACATGCCTGATTTAAAGCTGAAACGTGTAATATTTTCACCATTATCATCACAAAATGAAATTAAATGGACGGACGGACGGACAGAGAGACGGATAGATAGATAGATAGATAGATAGATAGATAGATAGATAGATAGATAGATAGACAGATAGATAGACAGATGCTCTGGGACAGGGCATTCTAGGTGGTTGCTATGGTGGTCTTGGGTAGACAATTAAAGAAATAAACATGAAATTCCTCTACAATAAGTGCAACAAAAAATGTAAGGGTTCCCTCAGGAAAAAAACAAACAAACATCCATCTAGCAAGTCTTGTACGTTATTACTACTATATTGGAAGTCAGTACATTCCCTGACCACTGCTCTAATCCAATAAAGAAGAGTACATTTTCCTATCCTATTCTGGACCTCGTCCAGCACCAAAGCTATTCAGTGAGATACAGTATATCACCTCTAGATTTATGACGCAAAACGGCATTAGCTAAGAAACTATCCGCCACACGCGGCCAACGAATCTCATCGCGTGGACTTTGAAAATTGGAAAATTGCCCAGAGAGCGCTAAAGGGTCCCACTGCTAATACGGCCCGCTACGATTTATCAGCTGCTACCTGGCACTCGCGTTTGGGGCCACAGTCGTTTTTTACAAGTCCCAGTCTTAACGGTGTCGGGCCTGTCAGGGGGGTCAAAGGGAAGAGGGAGGGGGCCATATTCTAAAATCAATCCGCCTTTAGAAATTGTCTCATTCCGTTCTCAATGACCTGGTGGCGCGGCAAGGGCCGAGCGGGACAAACTGCCGTAGGCCATAAACCGTGACAAGCCCGGAGGAGAGTTAATGTGGCCATTCATAGAGGAACCGTTCGTAGTGTCGGTGGAGGTGAGGTGGTGCGCCAAGGGGGGGCGGGGTGGGTGTCTATTAACTACTTTTAAACCGCTTTGGTGAAGCTAAGTGATCTCCGTCAACAGCAGCCTCACATATAAATACTGGCCTGACAGTTTAATGTGAAGGGACGAGCTTCCACAGGATTAGAAACATGTAACCCAGGGCTGCTGCTTGACATTGGCTGGATTGAGGTGGCCTGAGTGGGTGTGTGAAACAGGGCCGGTGGCGAAACATGCACAAAACACACTCTACATTATGACATTTGCACTATATAAAGAAATCCTCTGGTATTCAAGAAAACATGCAAGCTGGGAGAACTTACGGAGAAATTTAGGGCTTTTCTTCTTTCTTTGATTCTGTTGACTGTGTTTCGAACCTGTGGATAACAAGGAGGGGGTGGATGGTTAAAATGTCATGACTCAATACTAAACAGTTAATACAAAACACTTTGTGCTTGCATGAGTCTTGGCCCCGGGAAGGTGAAATTCAATCCGAACTGGGAATAGAGAAAGCAAATAGCCGCCATTGCATAAAAGTCAATGAGTGCTGCAGACCAAAATGTTCCAGTTTGTCACACGTAATGGGTGCTGAAAGTGACACATAGAGTGGGCAAAGTAAGGAGATCGTCTTAACCTCTCATCCGTCACACTGCACAGGGGGCCGTGGAAATGAAGCGATAGAGGAAACGACCACCCTTGCAGAACAAATTACATTTGGACTGTGTGAGAAAAAACGAATTGTGATTGAAAGCATACAGTTCGCAATGTGTGTGTTGTCATCATTAATTTTGAAGTATTTCCACACCTCTGAGGCTGACATTGTTTCTGCTGCCGCCGCCTATGTCTCTGTGCACGGACAATTCTGTCAGTTACGTCACGTGAGGTATCGGTCTTTGGTATCGGGGGTATTTTTACAAGTACATGAGCTTGGTATCGGTGCATCCCTAAATATTATTGTAAAAATGCAATATATGTAATATGTTTTAATTTAAATATAAATATGTAATGTTTAAATAAATATATCTTGTTTTAATTATTGAATTTGAACATTGAAACATCATTCGTTTAAATGTATATTTATCATTACTGTAAATAAAGCAAATGTATAAAACATATATATATATATATATATATATATATATATATATATATATATATATATATATATATATATATATATATATATATATATATAAAATGCAAAATGAATGATTGAATAAAGTAATATTAAATGTATTCATGTATTTTGCATTTTTACAGTAAGAACATTACACTAAAACATTGATTTCTTTTTTACATTAAAATAAATATAAAATTAATCCAAATATTATACATTTCAATTTACATTCATTTTAATATAAAAAGTATATAAAAGGAAACATATTAAAAACTTATATTACATATTATTTTGTAAATTAGGAGTCATTTTTATGTGTTTATATAATAAAAAAAATTATAATTAAAAAAAATTCTTTATGTCAATATTCCTCACATCTTACAATCCAATCCAGCTGTTTCCTGGCCTGCTAGATAATATTTTCCAGCCTGGCTCTCAGCAACCGCAAAAAAAAAAAAGCCTGCATTTCCCAGCACGAGTTCGGCACAAGCTCCAGCCCTTTGCTGGTGAATATGCATTAGCTCTTATGACTTCATTAGGCTCTGCTGTTGTCATAAATTATTGCTGCCATGCAGATATACACACACTAACATGTTTTGAATAGACACTATCACCGTGACGACAGAGTTAATGAAGAGAACAGAAAAGCTCTGACAGCTCGGAGTCAACAGTAATATGTCAGATTTGCAAACAGACACTCTTTTCTCCCTCTCTCACACTTTCTTTTCACCAAATCAAGTGTGCTGTAGCTTTAATGAATGGAACTGGGAAATCAAATCACTTTATTCCAGGTAAAATCATAGAAAGCTATTCGACAAAAGAGCATTTCCAGCAGCTGGAGGTACTTGTTTGAAGTTGCTGCTTTTAAAAGCAGTTTAGTTGTTTTCCTCTCAAGGTTTTAAAGTGATGTAGCCCTAATGTTCAATATAAAAATACATTAGATAAAATTTCCATATGAAAGCAATGCAAATGGATAGATTTACCAAAGAAAAAAAAGCAGAGGTCATAAAACAAGGATGACCATTATTAAGCAAAACAGACTAAATTATATAATTATTTTTTTAATGATCAAAGCAATCAGATTTAATTTGTTCTTGGGGTGGGATGATCTACTGTATATAAAAAACTCAAAGAAATTATCATCAAATTGAATTACAGCTTGTTGTTATATGAATTCTAAGCAGGAGAACACAATATACCATACTGGGCATAATTACTATTTTATTATTAATTTCTTGTTCAAGCAATCTCCTGTTCAACAAATAACTATACATCATTTACAAGGTATCTAAAGTATTTGACTGTAAAATGTTCTCATGTTTTAGCTAATGGCTCATGCACATTGGGAATAAATGGCATGTTATGTGAATCTCTTGGGATGTGGTGCTGATCTCTCTCTCTCTCTCGCTTTCACGAACGGCTGATTTTGCATATTCTCACTCGTATGTTTCTTTTGAGATAATCAACTGTACAGACATGTGAAACAGATTTTTTTTTATCTCGGGAGAAGCGGTGTTTCTTTAAATGAGAGCAGACAGGGTTGATCGTTTCACTTTGGCCTCTTTCTTCCGCTCTTTAAATATTCTGCGACTTTTTTTAGTCTTTGTATACAAACACTTTGATCATTCTCCTCAATTTTTCAATTATACAAGAATTTCCTTTGTGGTGTCAGATGGTGAAACTTAATCTGCTATTGTTTCTTGTCATTTAACGACACAAAAGGAACAAGGTAAATTTGCAAAAAAATAAAAGCACAGATTATTACATTATATATTTACAAAACCCCCTTTGAAAAAAGTGTAAAGCAGACACGAGCTGCTCACAAATTGTGAAGACCTCTGGGTCAAGGAGAGCCGGGGGTTGGAAAATAGATTCCGACGTACTAAAAAAGCCTGTTAAGCAAGAATGCGGAGATGATTTATTTTACAATGCGGAGAGGGTCACCAGCGAGTCTCTGCTGTGTCAATACAGGGCTCGGTCTCAGGGCCATCTCCTTACACCTCTTTTGTAGGCACTGAAAAGGTAGACGCAAAAGTAGACAAAAGGCAGGGGAGCTCTATCAATACTCAGGGTGGAGATGAAGAAAGGAGAAAAAGAAAAAAGAAGCCACTTTTTTCCACTTATCTATGTGCTAAGAGTGAATCTTGGGCTGTTATTTTTGAAATATTATGCTAACATTTCAAATGATAAATAATATGAATTGATTAATATTACATTTTTTATTATATTAAATAAATGAACATTTACTAGTTATTTAAATGAATGTTTTTTTGTGTTTATGACAATTTTTATTTATTTATTATCTATTTATTCATTTTATCATACAATGTAAAGATAGATAGATAGATAGATAGATAGATAGATAGATAGATAGATAGATAGATAGATGATAGATAGATAGATAGATAGATAAACTGATCTTACATTGGATGACAGAAGTTACAGTCATCCATACTGTATGTGCCTTGTTCACATTTGGATTTGAATTTCAAGAAGACAATTTAGAACATATTCGCCTCATCCCCAATTCATAACACTTGTGTTTAGTTCTCCACTCTTCAGAGGAGCATCTAAATGGTAATAGCCATTCTGCAGGTAAATTTCCACGATCTTCCCACCGTCCTGCATACATATCCGTTTCTCTCTGTGCCTCTGTGTCTGAACCGGCGGTGAGCTCTAATGTCAGAATGTTAAATGGAAGACCATGAGTTTAAAAACTTAAAGAGGCAGTGAAATATTGGCCAATGTGGTTGAGGGATGACTGGCTCTTTACTCCGGGTGTCAGTGTTTAATGGTGGGACTGGATGCATATAAGTTAGCCCAAGCATGAAGGGCAGTGGGACGCTCATGTGGAAAAAAAGAAAAAAAGAGTCTCGCTTTCAATCCGCCACCCCCCTAACCTTCCTTTGGAGGGGTGGGGGTCCCATCAGAAACATCATGTCATTTCTCTCACTCACTCAGTCAGCCTTGAGATGCACTGCGGACTTACCTCAGTGTTGTACACTCCATATATCAGGAAGATGAAGAGACCCTGCAAAAGAAAAAAGAAAGAAGTTGTTAGGAATCTTTTCTTTTTTTTTATATTTGAGCTACTGAAATTAATTCTCTTGGTAAAGAATAGTATGAAAAGCATTTCTGAAACCAATCTGAACATTGTGGACTGATATGCGTAACCCTACTCAGAACTTCGGGCCAAGGTTACCGAAACTTTGTAGAAGCCTATTCTTCACTCGAAAGCAACCAAGCAAGAGGTTAATAAAGAAAAATCAGTGGCATTGGTAGTATGGGGGAAAAAAAATAAAAATTAAAAAAAGAGAAAAAGAATAAAAAAGAAAAATCAATACAAGTTAACAAAAATTCTGAAAGAAGCATGAATGGGTTGCCCTTGGATGTATAGAATTTTTCATTATTTCCATTATTTTGACTATTTAGTATAAGAACTGTGCATCTTTAGGTCTAGAGAGAAAAAGAAAGAACAAATGAACAAAAAAGGTGAGGGTCAATTAAAAGTTTAGACATTCTAAGACCAACAGAAGAGTGTTCTCAAATGTACATGCTCAAAAAAATTGATGAGTGCCATAGTAAAAAGTTGTGTTTTGTGACACTTCAGATTCTTGTACCAACGAAAAGTACAAAATGGTACAAAAAAAAAATCTAAATGTCATTATTTACTTACCCTCAAGACATTCCCTCAAATGATGACAGTATTTACATTATGGGGCTTTCACACCGAATAGTTATAGGAACTCAGTTACAGGAACTAGCCACTATGATAGTTCCCCGAGAACTAATGTCTCCCCCAGGCCTTGTTCCTGGTTGCATTCGCATTGGCAATAGGAACTCTGAAGTGGCAGACAGCAGCGCCTTTAAGCGGGGCATTTACAAACACTAAAAACCAACGGATGGAGGATGCTGTGATCGGTTGTGTGTCGGGGGTTTCGTGATAACAGAGATGGAATATAAATGCATAATTTATGTAACTGAAAGAGCAAAAAGTGGGGCTATGTGACAAAATCTCCTATGACAAATTTCAGTATTACATATCATCGAGGCAGAGAAAAGAACACAACACTGCAGACAACAGGTAAATGCCGTTATCGCTGTTTTCCATGTTCATTAAGTAAATATGTTTACACGGCTTTTTAAAAATGCAATCAACGTACACTTATGTCAAGTTCCTATAGTGCTGTGTGAGACCCTACTCTGAAGTAGGAGCTAATTTAGTTTTCTCCAAAAGGAGTTCCTAGAACTATAATCATTCCAAGTTCCTGCGGTGCGAATACGTCAAAATCTGAGTACTTCAGTCAAAAGTTCTAGGAACTATGAAAAGGTTCCTCCGGTGTGAAAGCCCCTATTTTTCTTGAAAAATTCATTTAAAAATAAACCCTTATTAACAACATCATGTTATAATCATTAGTGAGTCAAACTTTCCACATATTCATATATATTTATATACACATTTTGCTCTCTACACTTAATATCTGTCTTCACTTATAAAATGAAAGAAAGATGAATGAAAAAACATTTCACTTTAAAGTCCCCCTGTAGTCAATAATTTTATCCCTTAAAACTCATCTTTGATCACCAAAGTGACATATATAAACATTTTTTCCTGTGAAAAAAAATTTCTTCATGCCTTAAAATATGCCTGAATAATGCCTGAATCTAGCTCTACACCCTTGCTTTATTTAATATATGTGGATCTATGAATATGCTAATAAGCCCCACCTCCACTCATTTGCAAAAGCTCAGAGATCCACTCGGTCAACTTATGGCACTTTTCCACCGTATGCGACTGCTCAGTGCGGAACGGTACAGCTCGCTTAAACAGTACCACCTTAAATAGGAGGTTCCAAGCGTGCCGTACCGATACTACATGTGACGTGTTAAAGGATTAGTCCACTTTTAAATACACTTTTCCTGATAAATTGACTCACCCCCATGTCATCCAAGATGTTCATGTCTTTCTTTCGTCAGTCAAAAAGAAATTAAGGTTTTTGAGGAAAACATTCCAGGATTTTTCTCCTTATAGTGGATTTCAATGGCTACCAACAGGTTGAAGGTCAAAATTACAGTTTCAGTGCAGCTTCAAGGGCTTTAAACGATACCAGATGAGTAATAAGGGTCTTATCTAGCGAATCGATCGGTCATTTTCGAAAAAAATACAACCGTTTATGCTTTATAAACAAAATATCGCCTTGAACGTACTTTCCGCTTCTGCATTCTTCATAACGCTTACGCTGAATGTCCTACGCCTTCCCTATTCAAGTTACGGAAAAAAACGAAACTGGCGCTGCGTTCGTTCCGTAAGTAGAATAGGGAAGGCGTAGGACATTCAGCGTAAGTGTTATGAAGAATGCGGAAGCGGAAAGTACGTTCAAGGCGATATTTTGTTTATAAAGCATAAAAAAGTGTATTTAAAAGTGGACTTATCCTTTAACACTGCAGATCACTGATTGATCAGAGAGAATAGTCACTACCAGCATCATTGGATTTGAAACATGCGACACCAAACTCGCTAGATTTAACAGTCACCGAGTATAATTTGCTCACGAAACGACTTGCTTTAAACGACTGGTCGCACGCAACTTGAAAAAAGAAATGGCTGTATCGTGGTCAGTAGACGAGGTGACTCGTTGGTAGCTGAGGAGCGGATTCACGGCAGTAGAGGCGGCACAACTACATTGATCAGTCTATAATCCCACCCACTTTGAAGCTAAATCTACCCGATTTTTCATATCAGTAGAAAATATACTGAGATATATTCTCTTGAAACTTCCCTGCTTCAGAGCATAGTTAATTATATGCTAAAGCCTGCCGGCACAAGGTGGTTTGTAACGTCACAAACACCAGCGATTTCAAACAGCGTTTTTGAAACTGTCTTTAGGTCACTGCAGCTTTAAACAGAAAATACCCAGCAATAGTGTTGACTTATGAACTTATGAACACATGATTTGTCTTAAAGGGGGGGTCTAAAGCTATTTCATGCATTCTGACTTAATTACACTGTTAAAGAGTAGGATTCTCATGCTAAACATGGCCAAAGTTTCAAAAAACGAGCTGGACCTATAACGGAGTATTTCTGTGCCAAAAATACTCTTCAGGTTGCTCACAAACTTCAGACATTTTTTTTTTCGAGTTTGGCCCTTTATTATATAATAAAGGGCAGAATTCCTTGTATGGGCACTTCTCCCGGAGGAGCGCACGTGCACACATCGAAAAGAGCGAGAGAGCAAGAGCACGCCCATCAACGCACTTCGTTCGGCTTTACGGAAGTCGTCGGCAGCCATGCACAGGAGTTGCTCGAAAAAGATTTGTCACTTTGGTTTTAGACCACGAAATCAACAATGTCACCAAAGAAGTGTGTTTTTGTTTGTGAGGGAAAGATAACCTTGCTTCCCAAAGAACCCAGTGTTAAGTGGAGCTGAGAGTTTTGTGCTCACGCATTACATTGATGGGCTCTCGATATTTGTTATTAAAATAACCATAGAAACTGATAGTTGCAATAACTTTTTTATTGGTTAAAATGAATGAATATCTCATGTTTTTCTGTGGCTGCTCAAGCCCTCAGGATCGGCGCTTATGGTTTTATAAACAAGGCCCAGTTCTTCTACGCTGGATTTACAGATCATTTGAAACTGAAAGATGGAGTGGTCACAACGATAATTATCCTGGTCATGAGTCGGAACCGCAGGTGGTGAGTAAAACTGCTTCAAATGTCTGTTTTGTTGGCAATAGGCGCCTAAGTGCATATAATGTAAACAACACGAACGTAGTGAATTCATAAATTCATTATTCATCATTCAGTATACGCTATATTCTAGGGGTGGGAGAAAAAAAAAAATCTGTCGATGCATCGCGATTCTCTCTCCAAAGATTCTGGGTCGATTCTAAAAATTTCAGAATCGATTCTGAGCTTATAGTTTTTAACCAGATGCGTGATGACGCTGAGTGTGCTTTAAAAACACCCGTATTCTGCTTGCTTCCAATTCCTCACACACATACACCACTCGAACCTTCCGCAAAATAATCATTCATAAAGTTCGGAAAGGTTGAAGCGAATTGCAAAGGATATTCGTGGGCTTCATTGCACAGGATGGCATGTGAGAGACGCACGCTTTGTTTGATGTTACACATGCAGTGCGCGGTCTCACCCTCCAGTATTTTTCTTACAAATGCTCTATGAAGTCATCATGTACGTCGCTTGGAATGCAGTGGACTTATATTAGGGATGCACGATACCATTTTTTAAAGACCAAGTACGAGTGCTGATATTTTTTTTCTGGTACTCGCAGATACTGATGCCTATAAATTTATTAATATCTTTTTTTTGTTTTTGTTTTTTTGTGATGTGGCAGTTTTCCAAGCACAACACAGTGAGACTAATGAATGTAGGACAGCTTCTTTATTATTACTCCAATGAAAAAAGTAATAATTTTTATGTGCTTTGTCACTTAAACTTAAAGAACAAATTTCAGTGTCCAATAACCTTCAAAGGGCATAATTTCCAAAGTCATAAAAAAAAAAAAACATCAAGTCTTTTCTAACCTGCCTTTCAAAAAGTGCTAAACAAATATTATTACAGAAAAAATGTTTATAACATAACACTGTAAACACAACCTAGGGTGACCAGATTTCTCATGGTGGAATACGGAACGAGTGGGCAATATGACCATGATATGAGAAATATTATATATATATATATATATATATATATATATATATATATATATATATATATATATATATATATATATATATATATATATATATATATATATATATATATATATATATAAATTTAACATCTTTTGTTGTTTTATTAACATTAATGACAGACAAATATTTAATTGGGCTACTGTCAATTTAAGACCGAATCCATGGGTGTACTGACACATATCCTGTTTTCACCAACCTGTTTACGTCCACTTAAGCCATAACCGACTGTATTTACATGAGATACTCCATGAGATACATTTTGACAACTATTTGTGCATTTGACCATTCAGGCGCAAGGAGAACTGATCGCGCACTGTCTGAGAGAACTGGAATCACGTGCAAGCGCTTCTGGTCTGTGTCATTCAGCGCGATTTGCATGCAGATGCATCACAATGTGTGGGTTGTCAACATTAATTTTGAAGTATTTCCACACCCCTGAGGCAGACATTTTTTCTGCTGCTTTAATTTCTACATTTCCATAACTGTTTATTTTACACTGACATAATTAGTTGTTCTGAGTGTGGGCGAGACCTTGATATTGCGGCTACACTTCGTGCTCAATACTGCGCAGACTCTGGCTCCAAGTTCGCTATGTGCAGACTCAAGATGTCAACGCCATATTGGCACACTGGCGGCGTCAGTTACTACAATGGAAGAGAGTGAATGTGCATCATCCATCCATCCATCTTTTTTTTTTTTTTTACAGTCTATGCATTCACGCAATACTGTACAAACACTTAAAATTCTGAATTACATGACTGCAGTTTAAGTTATCGCATCTAACAACAACGGTTCAAAGTCTATATTCCTTCTGCAGAAATTTAACCCTAAAATCTTGCCATTACCAGCAGAATCCGTGCCCCCTAAAAATATTAATTTAAATGCAATTTCCACTTATCTGTAACAGATTACTGCCATATTTTGCTCTGTGAGCTTAATATCTGTCGTATCTGACACCTGTGATAGAGTGGCATCAATCAAGCAATAGTTTGGAACGTCCAATTTGCCACAGCTGGATCACAATGCATCATCATTGACAACATGATTTGGAGGTCTGTTCTAGATGTCCACTATGTTGCCTGTGATGCCAGCCCTCTTCATTTCATCACAGCTGGGGAGCCACAGATCTCCCATCGGGCCATGCTCGTGTCAAAGCTACTGTCAAAACAGCTACTATCAAAGTAGCAATGACATCTACCATAAAATAAAGAGAAAATAAAGAGAAATTGTTTATTGTATACCAGTCTATGAAATCAAAATGACAAATATAAATGAAATTCTAGAGCTGACATTGTCATATTAAAATCATGTTTATTTTGACATAAATGTAACTAGGACCTTAACATCTTGTCTACACCAGATGCGACCATTACGACCATGGTCATGACACATTAAAGAGCCACAAAACGGCTTTTATTGTTCGAATTTCTTTAAAAAAATTACACAATTTGATTTACACAAATTTACACAAGCTGGGACTTTGTTTAATATCATAAGTAACCTGCTCTGTCTTGTCTGTCAACGTGTTGTCAGTGTCCTCTTTGCTCCGCGATGTAATTTTCGCTCTGTGTGGCATGACAGCGCCATGGCTTGTCGGACAAAGCAACAGTAACTAAAGGGGGGCGGGTCTTTGCGAAGGGTCAATTGTTTTAAAGTGAACATCAAATATGGTTTTAAACCTAAACCAACGTCATCCCTTTATAATCATGTGGAATCGAATACTTTTATTTATTATTATTATAATTTAAAAATTTAAATGAATATCAAGTTAAAGAAATCTTTAATAATAATAATAATAATAATGTTAAAATAAATAAATAAATGTTCTTAATTTAAATAAATATTAATTTAATTAAATATTCTGGTAAATAAATATTTTTAACATTAATTTTAATAACAATTGATATTTAAAATTATATTATATAAAATTGTTATTATTATTACTATTATGATTATTATTATTTATATTAACATATTTAATATATTACTAAATATTTATATAAACAAACAAATAAATAAAATAAATAAATATAGGTATATCAACTTTGTTTTTAACATTGTTTAAAAGATAAATCCATTTTTTTTTTTTTTTTAACAGAAGTAACTTTTTGACAGAAGTATTCCCTTTATAATCATGTGGAATCTAACACCGCACTACAGTACCCATGACTCCTCTAAGGAATCAATACCCAGTGATAGCGGGGGGTAAAAGACAATGAGGCACGCATCCCATTGTTTTGCATTAGACTGTCAATTTTCTATTTAGTATTGCAAATGAATTATCATGTTTTTGATCATGGGCCTTATTTGTGTTTAATCATTCATTGTGTTCTGAACAAAGTGAGAAAAACATCCCTTGCATATTATGAAAAATGATCAATTAGAATATAATTGAGTTAAAAATAAAATGGCACCAAAACAATAATGATGGATTGTTTAAAAAGTTAATTCATTAATGTCGAGCTAAAAACAAACAGAAAAATGGAGCACATTTAAATGCATTGTATTTTTTTGGGTTTCGGGGGGAACTAAAAAAAAAAAGCATTTCTTTTGAACTCCGCTCTAAAATGGTGGAAATGTATGCAAAGGGATTGTATTGCTATACATCAAACAAAAAGCATAAATTATCTCCTAACGAAACTAATTAGGAAACAATTCCGTTGTTTAAAAACAGAATGCAGTAGGAACTAGTGAATGTTGTGTTCCAAAAAACATGTGGCACCCCAGAGAACGCAATGCATTTGGAAGTGTGATTTCATACGAATAATCAGCACATGCTCATTCGAGACGCGGCACAATCTAATGTTGAAGTGGTAGGTAGATACAGATGGAATCAATAACACAATCTAAAAATGCATTTTTGCAAAAAATGGAACTGAAATATTTTTGTTGAGGTCACTCTTCCCGTACCATTCTGTGACAAACGCAGATAAATCCTTCTCAAATTTGTGTGCGAGAGCGAATGCACTGTACTCCGAGGAGAAGAAAGGCCCTTGCTCCTCATTACCTGTGACAAGATACAGAAATTCACTTTGCTTTTCATTTAGGGGCTTCACGTCCCCTTTTATGGATGTCTGCCTTCACGCTTTTACTTACTTCGCCTCGCCAGCTGCAGCATAATAAATGATTATAAATTTTCACAGATGACCACCTCATCTTTTTTATCCGGTCCCCTAATGCACAAAAAGTTAGGGAGCGAGCAGGTACCAAATTTTTCTCTGCAAAACCCTTTTTTGTCTTTATTTATGACGTTGTCCTTGGTAAGGGAAATTTCAATGTACTGAAATGAAAACTATGATTAAAGGGACACAGTGTATGGGCAGAGAGAATGGGGCAGCTCTCCATCTCTCAGCTGTTTTATATATTTTATATATATATATATAATATATATATATATATATATATATGTAATGCAGGGTGACACTACTTGAGGAACAAATGGAGCTGACCGCATGGAAGGATGGAGTGACATCAATGGTTTCTGAGAAAAAAAGCATTGAACAATGTCCACAGCATCTGATTTTAGTAAGCAGTAATGAAAGGAAACAGTATCTATCTAGCTAACTAATTTATCCATGGAAAACACTTTTACGAAATGTAAAGCGTTTGAGCAGGACCAGCCCTTTGCTGTTCAGGGTTGGAACCAATTTCTCAATTTAGGGAATAGCGCGGGCGACTTTGATGACGACATGAGGGGTATCAGGTGTGTGCGTGTGGTTTGCTGGTGATTTTACGAAAGAGTTGAAGGCTAGGTTGGGGTTACGCTCAGGGCAATTTCAAACAGGCTTGCTCACTTGGTGCGACACACATGCACAGAAACGCACAATTACACCAGCAAACCAGATGACTGTCAACATCTGCTTTGGGTGAAAGGACTCTTATGTGTGTAAGCAGCCATTACAACTCTGGACTATATTCAAATTACAAAAAAACATTAAGGGGAAAAGATCAGGAATTTTATATAAATTATAATTTATATGTTTTATATAGATTTACATAAAAAAAAGAGACAGAAATAATAAAAGTAATATAAGTGTGTATACAGTGAAATAAATTATTTAATCAGTATTTACAGTATATGAATTATTTGTGAAAAGTAAATTAATTTATTAATCAAAAAAATGTATTTCACTGTATAACACACTTGGCATGTAATAATTATACCTAAAAATGTTCCAAAAAAGCAAATAAATTATATATAAAGCCTTATGTGTGTGTATATTAATATAATGTATATATTATAAAAATATTAATATTATGTGAAAAGTAAAGTATGAATGATTAAATACTGTATACACATATGGTGTATGTAATAATTATATATAAAATAAAAAATAAATACATGCAAGTAAATAAATATAAAAAAACTGTGAGTACATATCTAATTAAAATATCTGTACAATTATGTACATGGGTCAATGACATGACGGCTCATTTTTTGTCCAAACAATAATAATAATAAAAAAAGAAAGATGTGACATCCAAAGTATGTAAGGTAGTACTACTAGATCTCTTTTATTGAATCCAAAAAGTTTTAATTATATTTTGCTACATATAAAGGTATTTTAACGATTTTGAAGTGTCAAAAGGTCATTCGGTTTAACCGTCCAAAGGCCAATACAGCCATTTCATTTGTGATTAAAATATCTTAAAATGTAATAAATGTATATATTTTTTATTCTGGCATGATTTTATAACATCATATATCAACATAGTGTGAAATGGTATTAAAATTATGTGTAGAAGTCATTGCTTTGTTATGAGAAAGAATGTCCGGAAAAATTAATTTCATTGATGTCATTTGGAGTAACCAATATAAAGGGACCATTTTGGATCAAGTCATGCAGTCAATATCATGTGACAGGATGTGACATCATTCAGACACCTGCAAAGGACCACATGGTCATGAAGCAAAGTAACTTATTCTCTCTTGAAAAATTCATGTTTTCACTTGCTCATACTCATGTCCTGAAACATCAGGTCATTTAGTGCAAATGCTATAAAACATGGACAATGTTGTAATATTTTAAAATCTTGTACTAAATATAAAATATTTGATTGTCATTTTGCTCTAGTTAGATATCATCCTGTTAGCATTGTTTGAAAATATCATCATTCAGTATTACCAAAAGTGTCACTCGGTAAAACCAAAATTTTAGTTTAACCAAAAGACTTTTTTGATGACAAATTTTGTCCATCTTGTAAAAAAAAAAAATGACAAAAGCAGTGTTAATTGATTATAAAAACCACATAATCTCATTGTTAACACTTAATAAAACTTCAAAATTTATTATATCGCCATTGTTTTTCAACGCTTTTAAAAACCTTAAAAATGTTGTATTTTTATATAATTTTAGGTATAAAAATAGTAAATAAATTATAAAAAACATTGAATGTATTGTATTGTATTGTATGTAATCATGGTGCACATAACTGTGATGGCAGCTGATAACATTTTAGTAAATTCTTTCCAAGGTCAGCAAACGTACATCATTAATGTCGTGCTTCAACAAATAAAGAATGACTATTCTGTAGCTAATGGAATATCAAATGTTCTGGACACCCATTCTGACTTTAATCTTGGTAAGATTACACACAGCAAACCCACAGAAATGTCTCTTCTTGTCAAACTAAAGTTGACGTATCAATCTGGGTAGAGTCAAAGGATCCAGGCTTTCTCTGTTTGTGTCAGGCAGAACCTCCTGCATGTGGCAATAATTACAGAAATAGGAGACAGAAAAGCTCTGGAAGAAAAGAAATCAGAGCAGGAGAGAAAAAGACAGTTTTCACACTTTTTTTAAGAGACCTACTAATGTCTCTGACGCCCCCCAGAAAAACAGTTTAATTAAGTTGTATACACAACGTTTACTTTAAGTGCCAGTGGTCTTTTAAAAAAGGGCCAAATGTCAGCTTTGGGTTTTGACGCTGATGTACTGCAGAACTGGATCAAATTCGGAGACGTGTTCAGCCGTGTGGTGGGAATGTCAGAGAGGGTTCAAAACGAGGCCCAGCTGTGAAACACTGAGTGTGGCAGTTTTCCTTCATGAGAACGTGAACGGTGGACTTCCAAATGTTAGCTTTCATGAATCAGGGTAAAATGTAAAGGACCCTCTTAAAGAAAATTTGATTCGAGAGCTACAGCAGAAGGGTTTTTCATTGATAAAACTGTCTACTTCAGAATGAAAATTATCCCATGATTAACTCACCCTCAAGCCATCCTAGGTGTATATGACTATATTCATTTATGATGGATGGATGTACTTTTTTTGGGCTTCAAAATCTCATAACCTCTTCACTACTATTATAAAGCTGGGAAGGGCAAGAATATTATTTAATATAACTTCAGTTGTGTTTGTCTGAAAGAAGATAGTCATATACACCTAGGATGGCTTGAGGGTGAGTAAATCATGGGATAATTTTCACTATCCCTTTAAAGCTACAATGCCAAATAAAAACAATGTGAACTTATACTTGATTTGAGGCGGATTTGATTTCACCCCTGGACTTTTTGACATATTAAATAGCGGGTTAGAATTTCTAAAAACTTGCCCTTTAAAATTATACCAGTCAATGACAAAATAATTTTATCCGATCTATCATCACACAGCCAAACTTATTTCATATGCCTGCACAGGGTGGTCTGACTCGCTGTTGATATAAAGAAAACTAACGCACTGCCAGTCAGCTCTGAAAGTCCAGAAAGGTCCTGGAACGAGGCAGGACGGGGCAAGCGGGTTCTGAAAGAGAGTGAGGGAGTGAGAAAAGGTTAAATAAAATGATTTTTTTGCCAGTGCTTGTCTGTGAAAAAGTTGCCACTATGATGGTAAAGTGTTCCAGGTTAGCAAAACAAAAAAAGAGAAAAGAAATAAAATGTTTAAAAATCATAACGCTACTGGATATGAACAGGGAGAGTGGAAGTCAATAGAGGATATGCATGAGGTGTTGGTGTATCACATAAAACATCCTCCTTTAATTGTCAGGGTGTTGCCATGTGGTTCCTAGAGTCTTCTGATTTTTTTAAACAATGCGGTCAAATTTTGCAGGCAAAAAAGTCTTATTGTCAAATGTTGTATTAATGTATGAAGCACAGCTTACACAGAAGTCACTTTTTTGTTGGTCAACATATAAACCGTTGTGAAAGCTGTGTCTTGTTGAAATCCTTCATACTTGAGCGAAATTCCAGATCTTGTGAACTCCAATTGAAATGACCAGATTTGACATGTAAAAATGCGCCAACCAATGATAAATGCGGCCGTACCTTTACTACACTCTTACATCGTGTCTATACCGGACGAGAGCGGCGCGACGCGAAGGGTCAAAAGACAATAGAACCCATTATAATCATTAATATTATTTACACTGAATGTGGCGCGGCCGCCAAATTCCCAACAGTAAACAGATTCCCCGTTCTATTTCTGGCATAGTCCAAGTGCTTTGCAACGGTCGGTTTGCCGCATTCAGTGTAGACAACTTTTAGCTGTTGTGGCGCAACACGACGTGAAAAAAGTTGCGTCTGGTGTAGACACAGTGTTAGAAGTAAGGGTACTATATAGGGTTCTGACAGGCAATTCATATACAGTATAGAACCTTTTAGGGGTTCCCATCATGAGATCATTTTATGGATTTAGTTTTAATGAATTCATTTCGTTTTAATTCATTTTTTATTTTGATTAAATTTTATGAATTGTAAACATATTCTATCACTAGAAAAAAATTTACATAAATGACTGCATAAAACTTTCAACTTTACCGGGTTATGACCTTATATAGAGCCTTTTTTGGCATAAAGGGTCCTTAAACAAATTAATTTATTTAAATGTTCAATTTGATCATAAAAAGGTTGTCTAATCAAATAAATTCCTTAAATGTGATCATTAATCCAAAATTTACTGACATTTTAATCATAACTTTAACCTTTAAACCATTCAATTATGATAATTCCAATTCCATCAATTAATTCCAGTTTATTATTCTACTTTTTCTACATCTTTTTTCCACCATTCTTGCATCCACCAGGTGAAAAACCCGATTGGATATAAAAGTAAAAAGTAATTTGAGATATCATTCATGTCTACAGCACAAACCAACATTTACCATTATTCAGCCATTTTTTTAATGCGAAATCCAGTCATTTCATTAGCAATCCACGCAATTCAGAATTCACACACAGATTACGCAACAGGTTCAACTTAGTCACAAAGATTCGCTTCATTGACCAACAGAAAGCTGCTTAGTCTGAAAGTGACATCTGAGTGAGCTGCACTTCATACATCACTACACTAGACAACAGAATTTTTTGCTAAGGAACTTCTGCCAAAATTTCGCTAATGTGGCTGCACCTTCTTCCAAAATGTGAGTGAAGGGGAGAGAGCAATGTAGCGAGGCAGAATGAGTGTACAAAGGCCCTCTTGAGGCAGGGAGGAGCTGAAAACAAGAAGGAGAGAGTGTTGGAGGGATACCCACAGGCCACCCAGCAGCGAACAGACGAGGTAGAGAACGGCAGAGGGAGTGCGAGGCAGTCAGGGGAGGCGGGGAGAGTTATTAACTTAGCCCTGAAAGCCCTTCTTAATATAGGGTCCAGCGGTGATAGCTAACAGAGCCTGGCAGAGGTGACAGCTCTTGGACCTGCTTGAGGAAATCCAATTGAGAAGCAGCCAAGAGGAACAACAAGCGCAAAACAGATGTTCCCTGCTATCGCAGAGCGCAACCGTGTATACAGCAGAAACACCCTCTCTGCTCTCAAATTGGACGCAGAAAAAAATAACAATCGGGAATCATTATAACATCCACATTTCTGTGCCTTCCCAGCTGCCTTTAACAAAGTCGAACGACACGTTTAATGTCTCGTATACACTGAATGGATCTTCAGATGCATTCGAAGGTTAGTCATCACAAGAGCACGTATTCAGTCTTGTGCAAGGTGGAAAAATATGATAATAGAAAAGAAATTATTATGGTATTATGCCATTTCAGAGGACAGTTTTCTAAGCAAATCATCAAAGGCCAAACTAGTCATATTCTCTACGCCAGTATGATGGAGGAATTTCAAACCTGTAATGGAAAAAAAGAAATAAAAAATCTCATTGTATTGTATAGAGAGCTTTATAAATGAGCTTTCCTATAAGGTGTTTGTCATATTTCAATGTTGACAAGATCAGTTAATTTTACTGAAATTATTTGCTTGATTCAGATTCAGCAAAATTATTTGACTCAACTGCATAGTATTTTAGTATTTTTTTTTTTTACATCACAATTTTTTTTTGACAGATTTTGAGGTATGTACAGCATTTCAGAATATTTTCTGGTTTTATAGGTTGTATTTAATGCAAATGTATTTGTTTAAGTTTAATGCGGTCACTAAAAGTGAGATCAAGAATCAAGAAATCATCTTTTTTCAGATTAATAATAATTTGTGATAATTATATAACTTACAATTAGTTTCATATAATAAAAGATATAAATTAAATTTAAATTATTATAATAAACAGCCTAATTAAATATAAATTGTATAACAAATTATTCAACTTGGATATCATGCATTGTATTATTTTTTAAAAAAATTGCTTAAATAAGTAGCTTGACTTTGGCTTAACTTTAAATAATTTAAATAAATGCCATGCTATATCTACTGTACTGATCTTAATATAAAGGTTTTCACATATTAAATAAAAGTTTTTTCTCTTTTTTTTATATTCTTATATAGAATTTAACATCAAATATTGACAAGTTTTATGCATTCAAGACAAAAAGAAAAAAAAAAAAGGGAAAGGCTGGACACTAAGAAACCAAAGTAACTAAACACCAAAAGCTCATGGCACACATGTGTGAGAGTAAATGGAGAAAGAGTGAATGGTAAACAAATTCGCTTTTAAACAAGACAATTTCACATTGCATGCTTCGAAGGGCCAAGTCAAACATCCTTGCAGAAAATTGATACAAACTCTTAACACATGGGTCAAGCCACACTCTTTGAACTTGAGGAGAAAAGGAGGCCCCATGTGCCAAAAAACTGTTTAATTAAAAATACTTAGGCATCTAACAGACATTTCTGAGTGCCTCCACTGTCAGAATGCATGAGACCGCCCTGCCAATCTCAGTCAAATTCCAATTACATACTTTCCAAAGAAAGCAAGAAAAATGTCAGGCTTCAAACGGCTAAGACGGAACAGCTGGGACAGGGAATCTGCTCGGACCCAGAACTCTCAGCCACAAGCAGAAAATCTACTGTTTAAAAACACTGCAGCTCACTTCTGTGTTCAATATCACGCACCTGCACTTATGCATTTAGCCATAATTTGATGTACTGTAAATAAGGTTATTTGAAGCTAAATATGCAGTTTTTTAAATTTAACAGATTTTATATTGCAACATAGCAATAAAGATTTGATTTATAAGAAAATCAAGCCTCTTGCACAATAAAAAACACATCTTGAACAGAGACTGCTTGGAAAGGGGGTGTCTGGGAGTCGTCTTGTTTTCTTCTTCAGATTTGAGTGGGCTGGGGGTTAATGGCATGTGCCCGAGTCGTGCCACATGCGGTTAAGACACTTTACACCAAGAGCATCAATCCTTATAACTCGGCGCGAACGTCACATGCGTTTAGGGTTGACCACGGCTCACGGCAATCCTAAGTGAAAACGAATGGTAGTTCATCGACATGAGCACTTCATTCGTCTTCGTTTTCCAGTCTCTTTGTCTATTTCAGAGTCTGCGTTTTTAGACTCTGTCTCTTCGCCGTTGTGTGAAATAGTCTTCGCGCTGTCTGATCATTTTAGCTAAACATCCTTCCCACGAGGATATTATAACATTACATTTACATGTCAATGACGTGTAAATGTATTGGATCTATTAAATGATTTAAAAATACATAAAAAATGCAATCTATGCAATCAATATTATATTTATATAATCATGTGAATACACATCATCTATAAATGATCATGAATTTATTTTTTTTAATAATTTGTATGGAAATTACATTTTAAAAACAATTGTGGTATAACTCAAAATCAAAACAAAAAACCAAAACCAAAAGCAAACCCCAAACCAAAATAAAACCAATACAAAAATGCATAAAAAATACAATTAAAAGGCTGAAATTCTTTAAAAAAAAAAACATAAGTGGTTTGGCATAATCTTTTATTATAATTTATTTTCAAACTATCCAATACTGCTGTTTTATTTTTTAGCTACTTTTAGATAATATTTAAAAAGAATTGTCTGGTGAATCAAAGTCAGTGTGGTGTAACCAACACGCAGAAAGCCATTTTATTGTCATGTGAAAATAAAAACCATAAAACAGGAAATTATATTACAGAGACGATCCCGTAGACCCTCATGACTGTGTCAAGGTCATTTTTATGAAAAACTAAGGTTAATTTGGGTCAAGCAAAATAACCTTCAATTAAGCTTCACAACATTCATGATTAAAGAATAAATGATAAAAAAGGAAGAATTTCTTGAAAAATAATGTTTGAAAATTTTTATTATTATTTTTTTTTTTGCTTGATGATTAAGCCACTTAACATTTTTGAGTCATTAAATATAAAAATAAATAATAAAAAAATGTTGTAACCGACAAGAAAACAAAGATAGCATTCCTACAAACTTAGCACTTGCATTTTGATTTTGATTAAAAAAAAATCTCAATCTCATCCCTTCTTTTGTCATTGACCCCTACATAAACTTAAATTGGAGTGTTCGTGGTATAATTGAGCAAGAGGTGAAAAACCTTAAAATTGACTACCAATTCGAAACTGCCAGCGAACCAAACTCAGCCACTTGCCTTTTTTCAAGTGCTAATGAGTCCAGTTGAGACTTGAGAGTTTTGACGTACTTCAAGCATTAAGGTGGTTTTCGGCCTGAACTGGGCCCAACTCAAAGGCAGATGATTGGCACATGCTTTGACTTAATGACGATAATTACTTAGAAAAACAAAGCAGGAGACCACATCTGCACAGTGTAAAGAGCCCAACTCCGCAGCCGAGAGCCGAGCTGTCAGCGGCCCTGTGCATTTTCCCACCTAGGGTGGGTAACTCTTAACAAAACCCACCAAAGTGACAAGAACCAGATTAATACGAATCAACATATCCTCGTAAACAATTGTTAGGGGCCAGGCAGCGGGGGAAATGTCACATGACGACGGTCCCGCCACACAGGAAGGGCAAAAGGGCTGTATCATGAACTACATAGTGATCATTGTTACACACAAGAAAAAATATATTTGGGATTCGTCTTGTCTGAATAAATAAATCTTAACACAGATTTTTGTTCGGTTTGTTATTTATTTTAACAGAATGTGCATGTACGACTTCAGCCACAAAATTTTAAGACAAACCAACGATTAAAACGCTTCATTCTAGTCAACAACAAGCATGCCCCACAATTAGGATTTCTTTCAGATGAAATAATGATTTAAAAAGAACACAGGCATGAATAAAACATACCGTGTTTATTTTGGATTTCATTTCCATGCAGAAAACGAATTACTCACTGGTAAATTGGCATCAGCATTTGACAGACTTTATGGAAAAAAAAAAGAGGAAGAGCTTTTCTCTTGCCCAGACTGACCCAGTTCTTGTTAATTATCTGCAAAGTATACATCAAAGCTCACCAAACAGTCCGCAGCACTCAGATTAAAACAGATTTAAAAGATATCCCTGCAATCCGCCCATCTTATAAACCTGTATCAGATGAAATTATAAATGAAGTGGCCATTGTTACAACGTAATTTGGGCGTCGGAGTGGTTTCTGACGCCAGAGGTTAAACATGTGAGGGCCGTGTTGTTGTAAGAGGGGTTGCGAGGTCGTTCCCAGTGGGTCATGTGATCCTCAATCTCCTGCCAGGGTAGCCGAGTGATTTGCTTTCCTATGACACAAACTATTACTACACAGAGCTGGCAGGTAATTATAAAGCAAATAAATGCGGGTGGGTGCCAAACGTGTCAGGCTCTTTTGGTGGTACATGCGAGCCGTGGAATTCCCTTTCCTCTCGACAGGAAACATGTTATTCACAACGATTATTTGTTGCTTTTTGGCCAGATTCCAGCTTCAAACTGCCATTTTTCTTTATGCGGTAGGGCCGAATCTCACACTTAACGGCATAAGCCATATACATATACATATGTACGTATGTATGCATGTATATATATGAATTAATTGCTTGTGGATATGTTTTTCCCCAAAAAAATATTCATCCTACATTAAGGCGTCTAAAAATGGGTCTGCAAAAAGTTGTTCATCAATGTAATATAGTTATTAAATATAATATAAATTGTATTTTGTAATATTTTTATATTGTATAGCAATATAAAAAAAAACTTTTAAAGGATTAGTTCACTTCTGAATGAAAATTTCCTGATAATTTACTCACCCCATGTCATCCAAGATGTTCATGTGTTTCTTTCTTCAGCTGAAAAGAAATTAATGTTTTTGAGGAAAACATTCCAGGATTTTTCTCCATATAGTGGACTTCAGTGGGGTTCACCAGGTTGAAGGTCCAAATTACAGTTTCAGTGCAGCTTCAAAAGGCTCTACACGATCCCAGTGAGGAATAAAGGTCTTATCTAGCAAAACAATGGGTCATTTTCTAAAAAAAAAAAAAAAATTTGATACTTTTTAACCACAAATGCTTGTCTTGCACTAGCTCTGCGATCTGCACACATGACGTAATCACGTTACAAAGATCATGCGTGACATAGGTGGAAGTACCGATCCAGTGTCTACAAAGCGAATGTGCAAAGATTAAGCCAAACGGCCCCCCAGAAAACAATGATATTGGATGATTTTGAAGTTGGAGGAAAAAATTAGATAAAGTTTTCCGTCCTACCGCGGTACTTCCGCATACGTGTGACCTTTCAACATAATGCGTGGCGCATCGCAGAGCAGTGCAAGGCGAGCATTTTTGGTTAAAAAGTATATAATTTTTTTTTTTTTTTAAATGACCCATCGTTTCACTAGATAAGACTCTTATTCCTCATCTGAGATCATGTAGAGCCCTTTGAAGCTGCACTGAAACTGCAATTTGGACCATCAACCCTTTGAACCCCAATGAAGTCCACTATATGGAGAAAAATCCTGGAATGTTTTCCTCAAAAACCTTAATTTCTTTTCGACTAAAGAAAGAAAGACATAAACATCTTGGATGACATGGGGGTGAGAAAATTATCAGGAAATTTTCATTCAGAAGTGAACTAATTCTTTAAACAGTATAAAAATATACTATACAACTTGAACCAAAAGAAAAAAATAAAATACATTTCACTGTGAAAGTGTATGACTACATCTACAGTACAATTGTACTACAGTAATGACTATTTTAATGGCTTTGTATTTTAGCATGATCAGGTATAATATTGCTATGTGAATGCATACTATATGTTATTCTTGGAAAGCCTTAAAGGTGCCCAAGAATGCTTTTTCACAAGATGTAATATAAGTCTAAGGTGTCTCCTGAACGTGTCTGTGAAGTTTCAGCTCAAAATACCCCATAGATTTTTTTTAAATTAATTTTTTTAACTGCCTATTTTGGGGCATCATTAACAATGCACTGATTTACACTCGGCGCCGCCCCCTTAAATCGCGTGCTCCCTGCCACATGAGCTGTCGACTATATTACAGCCTGATTACAGCGCATTTACAAAGTTCACACAGCTAATATAACCCTCAAATGGATCTTTACAAGATGTTCGTCATGCATGCTTCGAATTATGTGAGTAAAATATTTATTTGGATGTTAAAGTTTTATTCTGAGTGAATTTGAGGCTGTCCTCCATGGCTAACGGCTAATGCTACACTGTTGGAGATATTAATAAAGAATGAAGTTGTGTTTATGAATTATACAGACTGCAAGTGTTTAAAAATGAAAATAGCGACGGCTCTTGTCTCCGTGAATACAGTAAGAAACGATGGTAACTTTAACCACATTTAACAGTACATTAGCAACATGCTAACGAAACATTTAGAAAGACAATTTACAAATATCAGTAAAAATGTCATGCTATCATGGATTATGTCAGTTATTATTGCTCCATCTGCCATTTTTCGCTGTTGTTCTTGCTTACCTAGTCTGATGATTCGGCTGTGTGCAGCTCCAGACTTTACTGGCTGCCCTTGTGTAATCCCTTTCATAATGTTGGGAACATGGGCTGGCATTATGCAAATATTGGGGCGTACACCCCGACTGTTACGTAACAGTGTTATGTTGAGATTCGCCTGTTCTTCGGAGGTCGTTTAAACAAATGAGATTTATATAAGAAGGAGGAAACAATGGGGTTTGAGACTCACTGTATGTCTTTTCCATGTACTGAACTCTTGTTATTTAACTATGCCAAGGTAAATTCAATTTTTGAATCTAGGGCACCTTTAAAATGCTAAAAAAACCTTTTTTAACAATCTGGTCTAGAAGGTTGAAAACACTTCATAGACAGGTAGGTAGGTTGGTAGGTACAAACAGACAGACATATAGATAGACAGACAGACGGAATATAGATAGATAGATAGATAGATAGATAGATAGATAGATGTAACAATGTTTAAGTTCAGGGAAGGAGTCAGACGTTACTTGTTGTGATTCAATCAGCAGGATATTTGTGATCATCAGTAGAGGATTGAATCTTTAACAGACATTTTTCATTGTTTTCCGTCTTAAACAATTCAACTTGAAAAACATTTCCCTGACCAGGGGTTTTGGGACCGGCTGACCATGGAGGCCAGAAGGAGTGAGAGACGAGCTGGACACCCATCTTGACTGAGGGATTCCTGTCCTGTTTTTGTCTGTTACAAAGAGTTTTTAAAATTAGTCGCTCATCTCTTTGTGAGAAGTTTGTGGCTCTCTCCAAGGTTGCCCCCTGTGGACCTCAACTTGCATCCATGTCAAAATAATTTCCCAAAACACTTCGTTAAAGAGTTCAGGAGTTGTTTGTTGTGACTCTGCTGAAACAAGTGTATGAACATGGATGCTAATGCGTTTCATTTCACATTAATATTTCTATTTTATTCTTGTCTTGCGCTGCAAACCTTTAGGAGAAAAAAAATAGTGGAAAATATCTGTAGTTTGATTTCTTTATTTATGTTTATGTAATAAAATACTTTCAAAGTACCAACAGAAAAAAATAATAATATTTAACATATTTTTTTGCTAAATATTTAAGTTACTTAACACTCTGAGGTCTAAAAACGCGCCGGCGCGTTTTGCAGGTTTTTTTTCACATTGCAGCAAAACAGACTTAAAATACTCTGTCATTTTTTGTCATAGAAACATAAGTAATACATCAATTGAAACTATAGAATATCTCCTTTTATTTGTATACACTCAGAGTAAAAACAAAATGTTGTGCTTTTTGTAAAATAAAGAAAACTAACATGATGCGTGATCTCTCATCTCCCTCTGAACGAAGTCCAATCTGATAGTTCTCAGAAAATGAAGTGTAACTTAGTGAATACTAATCAAAAAAAATTCATACTTATGTCTAACAAAACGTTGAAATGTCAGGTTTTAAATCGTGCAAGTCAAGTCAAAAAAAAACAAACATTCTGTGTTTATGTAATCTGTATGAAAAGAGAGCCATGTCAGAAGTCCGTGATTCAGCTCATTACCCACTAATGCGGCCACACCCACGGAGCCAGCGCTATTCACAGGCAAATTCAGAGACAACACATGCATTCATCATCTCAATCGTTTATTTATTGCCTTGAAAATTGTTTATCTGGATGAAAAAGCCATGGTTAGCGATCTCTGGAAGACATTCAGTAAATTCCTGTTTGTTTTCTTCTATTGATAAGTTTTAAGTGAGTTTTTGTTTCTTTAGCGCCCTCCGGCTGTAGTATGAATTGGTAAACACCATTCATGGAATATCGTCTTCTTCTTAGGTGAATTTGTGGACTAAAATGCACAGAGCGCCCTCCGGCTGCAGTATGAATTGCAAACACCAGCGCTCATAGAGATAACAATGAATATTAAATAAAAAATAACTCCTCTGTATAGAAAATTGACATAAACATATGAGAATCCTATATTTCTCCAAATGTGCATGCTTTTAAACTAAAAGCCTATATTCAGACTTTTTGCATCACAGAAATACATTATATTTTAAAGTATAATATAAAACCATTATTTTATATTGTAATAAAATTTTTCTGTATGTTTCATATACCATGATGAGCTTGAGACATCACAGAAGTTTTTTTTCACAGCCTACCTGACTGAAATGCCTCATTAATATGCAAGTCTTTTCAGGTCATTACTATTCAATTATTTTGTCTTCACAGGTGAGAATGAGCCATTATTCATGGAGATTCACGCCTCCTCGCATACCGTGTTTCTTGGCAAAAAGTGTCTTACAAAAAATAAATCAGTATATTGTTATAAATGAAAGAGTAGTCAGCATAATTTTTACATAATTTTGAAGCAAAAACTCTAGTCTACAACCTTCAATACCCAAAAGTCTTGTGAACACAGATTTAATATACTTTTATTGGCCTTATATCAGTGACTTAAGTTTTTTGTTTTTTCAGTAACCACGCATAAACGTTATTCCTTCAAAAACACAAACATGTACACACATGTTCCTCACATATTATGGTAGCCTAGTTTGTGCTGAATACAGTGTAATGACACTTGTGTCATTAATATGTTTATGAACAACTGAAAAAAGCACAAATGTCAGGGCATGTCAAAACTTCTCCAGGCCCCAAATCAGCCTCAGACTCCAGAGGGTTAACTCACCTTACTGCAACACCCAAAAAACTTGTCCGAGTTTGTGACCCCAAACCCCCTTTAAACTCTCTATCCTCAAAGTTATTGATAGAGGGAAATTATGAGCGTATAATGCTATGGACAATGCATGGTGGAGGGCCTATTATATACCGGTAATGGATAGCACTGAGTTTTTGAATGACATTGCACTGAGATTGGATGACAGAGGGATGTGCGATTTATGACCAAATGAAGCACCTCCACTTCCCCCTCCTCACCCTGTCCTCGCCGAAAGCCATTTATTTTCAGTATGATAGAGAAGCACGTGGTGGTATTTATGGTTCAGGAGTTTGTAAATAAGACAAAATTAATGAGAAAATTAAGTACGTTTTTGAGTTTTGGAGTTGGGATAATGTTGCTTTCACGATGCAGTATTATACATTAAACTATGTGTAGCCCTCTATAATTCCCAAATTGTCATCAGTAAGAACACTTAAATGAAATGACATTAAGTTATTAACTTTATTTTACCCATGTACCCATGTTTATTTTACCCATGTCAATTCTGGTAACTGTAGAAACAATATCTAAAGAGTTCACAATACCATATGTTGTAGAAATGTTACACCAATGTTATTTAACATTTCTTCAAAGGAAAAACGGCAGATAAAAACACACCATAATACATTTCAACCCTCTTAAGAATAATATCAAAACACCATATTTTACTGGAAATCATGTAAAAAAAAATATTCTCAATGAAAGTGTCTCTACGCCATTCCTACGGGAAGCTTTATTAAAGCTAATATATAAAAATTATATTAAAGCTAGAATAACTGCTACACTTTTTACAAAATATGCAAATGAGGCTATTTCATGCTTAGCGCTAAATAAATAAGAATGATTTGTTTGTCATGTTGTTTCCCCTCACTCAAAACAACAGGAAGTGTGGCCAATGAAAAGAGCTTGTCAACATTATTCCTTTTATTGATTTAACACTAAAGTCCTGTGGCTTAAGTTATGTTGTTATTGCTGCCTATTGAAAATACAATGAAACATGGAAGGGGGGGGGAAACACAACAGGAATTTCACATAAGGCCATCTAGGACTCTCTGGATAAAGTGCGCCTGTTATATTCTTCAAATTTTCAAGGGCGTTGCTTAGAAAGCAACCATGCCAATGAAATTATGAATATATCCTCAATCAAAGCAACTTCAGATGGTAAAACGTTTCATTCACCGCCCCATGCGGTCTGCATTCATATGAGTGTGCGCCGTCTCTGCTTCCTTTTAAAACCATGGGCCATACCGAAGTATTTAAGAGCTTACAACATCTATATGAAGCACTTAAACACAAGGTCTGCGGCATCGAACGACTCAAGCACTCTGGATACAGCGGCGGTACGTTCACAACGCACATCAAAACAAATAGACATTATGTGGCTTAAAAACGTTAATTGTCGAGAAGTGAGGGAAGCACTGTCAACGACTTCATAAAATTTCATATGAAGTTCGTCGTTTCATTGCTGCTGGAGTGGTTGGTTTTTCTAACAAGGTTGAATTTACAATGCAGTTGGGTAAAACGCACAGTTTTATTGTCATTGTTCGCAGCTCTAGAGACCCAAGCCGCTTTCACAGAAAAAAAAGGAGCCGTGGGCAAAACAAAGGGTGGAATTTAGAGAGAGAAAACAGTTCAATCAGTTTGGTCTTTAACACATGGGAGTTATATTTTCACCTGCCACATTTGAAAAGGAAGAGGCTGGCAAAATATACAAGTGGTGAAATGATCACACAGAGGCCTGCGGTGATTTCCTGTGGATTCTGCATCTCCCCAAAAAAATCATTATCTGTTTGGACTGATTTGGAGCCAAAATAAGTAGTGACATACATAATTTACATATTTGTGCTGATTTTATTTTCACTAAAAAACTAAAGGTATATTTTTTATATACCTACAACAAGTGTTTAAAAAGTAAAAAAAAATAATAATAATAAATAAATATATATATATATCCCAATCTTTTGTATATTTAGCCTAAATATATATATTTTTAGGCTAAATATACAAAAGATTGGGATCAGTAAAGAAATGTATACTTTTATTCAGCAAGGGTGCATTAAATTAATTAAAAGTGAAAGTAAAGACATTTTATGTAACAAAAGATTTCTATTTAAAATAAATGCTGTTCTTTTGAACTTTCTATTCTTCAGAATCCTGGAAAAAGAAAAAAAAAACTGTATCATGGTTTTCACAAAAATATAAAGCGGCACAACTGTTTTTAACACTGATAACATTAAAAAATGGTTCTTGCGTGCCTAATCAGTATATTAGAATGATTTCTGAAGGATCATGTGACACTGAAGACTGGATTAATGACACGGAAAATTCTGGAATAAATTTAAAATACATTCAAATAAAAATAAACTGTTATTTTAAATTGTAATAACATTTCAAAATTATTACTGTTTGACTATATTTTGTTTAAATGCAGCTTTTGTGAATTGTCGTGTTGCAACTGATCAATTTTACAGATTATTTATATTTTAAAGTTTTTCCCATCAAAAATAATTATAGTATAGAATACATATATCTGTTTTAAACACATTCAACCATTGTAAAAGAAGTCTGACTAGATTTATGCAAAATCAAACTTATACTATCTGTCTATCAGTTTCAGTGTTCAGGATTTTGAGAGACTGTGGTGGGCGGACATCGGTCCCTCTAGGGGGCCAGGGGACATGCCCCCCTGGAGGAAAATTGTGTACATTGTAAATTTAAATGCATAAATATGGTGCATTCTGAGCTAAATTAAGTGACTAGATCAATGAAAAAAATTGTTCTCTTGTAAACAATTTTGTGCTCTAAAAGTAATTTATTTATTGTTAATGGTAGGGCACATTAGTCACGTACACAACATTTAGTAGGCTAAATGATAGTTTGTAAGTGGTCAAACATGTAGAGCATGCAACGCCAAATCCGGCCCGCCAGAGATTTCCATCCGGCCCCCAGAATAATACTGAATTCAGGAATAGCCTTGTAAGAGCAAAAAGTTTAGGGCTGGTCCGAATACCATTTTTTGAGCTTGAAGCTTCGGTAGTAATGAACATCGACTATTCGAAGCTTCGGAGAGAGGGGCTGAACATATTTTTCTCTCTAATAAAGGCAGGAATCTGTGTCTGTATGTCCGTTTGCATTTTTATTATTTCGAGAACCGTTCATCCAATCGACTTCACAAGGGAGTGCAGTGTCGCATTTGGTGCAATATAGATGGACACGCGAGACGCGACACATTTAACAGAATTAATAAACTTTTAGTAAACTACAGTCAGAACAGCGCGAGCGGGAAGCGGCGCACCTCACGCGGGCAGGGCTTATGCTCCGAGAACGGACACTGCACTAGTGATATAAAACGCACACACACAGGTCTGTTAAACTAAGCAAAACTTTTAAGGTAGTCTAATATTTTTCTGACTAACAAATTGGCACAGTAAGGGTAGATTTAAATAAAGAAAAACGAAATTTAAATAAAGAAAAAACGAAATTTAAATAAACAAAAAACGAAATTTAAATAAAGAAAAACGAAATTTAAATAAAGAAAAAACGAAATTAAGTTAAATTAAAAACGAAATTAAGTTAAATTAAAAACGAGATTAATTTAGATTTGATAATAACGGGTAAAAATGCTAATACATTTTGTTTCTATTATTCTATTTTCCACAATGTCAAAGCAACAAAACACAAGCTCAGACATGCACTTCGGTCCATACAAACTCCGCTGTTCTGCGCTCTAGCCAGAGAACACTCCCGTTGCTGGAACACGCGTCGGTTCTATTTCTAGCATGCACGCGTTTTCCGCGTGGCTCGAGCGTGCCTGAGATGCGTGTCTCAGTGCGCAAACTCCAACCTGTTAAATATGGGAGCCGAAATAAAAATGGACACGCCACGCCGGCCTTATTCAAGGGGGAATGAGAACCGTTTCGCGGGGGATCCCAGGTGTGCAAAACAAACAAACAAAAAAAAAAAAACAACGAATATTCGAATGTCAAATTTTCAAATCGAATACCAACCCACCGACCTGCATGTGACAGTGATGGACAGCTTGACAGCCTCACAAATATGAAGCCTAAAATATCGCTATCGCCCCCTGGTGGCTTGCTGCAGTACAGGTAATATGTAAAAAATAACATAAATTTGGAATTAGAATTAGTATATCAAATAATAACATATTAGGATACAATTTGAATTTTATTTTATATTACGAGTATCTGGCCCTTACAGTGTCTGCAGAGAAAAATTCTGGCCCTTGGACAAATATAGTTGATGACCCCTGATGTAGAGTATACATTTAAACCATTAAAAATATGTAGCAAAAGAGGTTACCTGTGTTGAATTAATTTATTTCTAGAATAATTAGTGGGGGCCTGTATCTATACATCTGTATTTGTGGAACTAATGGTCACTCTTTGATTTGTTAAACATAATCCAGAATGCACTAAAGACACTACTTCATTATAGTGAAAAATAGCAAATGAATAAAAATATAGAATCATAAGCTGACAAATAAATAAATAAACAAACAAACAAACTAGATGTATATCTGCATCTAACAGTTTATTGATCATATGTTTCTTCTCACTTTTAAATTCCGGTTATTGTGCGTGACACCAATTCTTAGTCCTTGTGTTGTGCGATCTAGCAGACACCCTGTAGCCAATATGATGACATCGTTTAGAAACGTCAATAAACTCCAGCAAGATAAAGTCATTTTATGCAAATCCACAGTCCTTTATCTACATATCAAGTATTATAATAGGAATCATATTGGAGTGTTTTACCGTGCTGACTGCCGTTACCGAACGCGCTGCGCTGTTTGAGTGCTGAACAGAGAATGATTGACAGCTGCAGCGGAGGGAAGGCGTGTTTGCGTGAACTTAAATTTAACGATGTACATATTCTTCTGTCCCTTACATGAAGTTATGGAATAGCTTCAGATGACTTTGAATATAGTGCATGAAAACTTAATTGGTGCGAGTCGATTTCTTTTGCTCTATGACTCCAACTTTTGCCGTATAAAAGAGCGCAATTATCAGACAGTTATTTAAATCACGACAGGCCTAATTTCCGTTTAATTTTGAGACTGTGGCGGGACAAATTAGAATGTGGCGGGCCGCCACAGTCTAGTCAATGTATGGGAAACACTGAGTTTAATGATACCGCAGTTTCCAGGGATGGAGGACACAAATAATCAGTTTAATCACTAGAAACTGACTTAAATGCTACATTACTGGCACCTTCTACATCTACACTGCATCATGTAACCTTGTATGTAAAAATATACAATGTTTAAATTAGGTAAACAAAAGTTAGAAATTCACTTTTGAAACTTTTAAAACAATAGATTAAGAAAACCTTGGGAAAAATCCATAAATACTCTAGGAAAGCAGCCTGTTTGAGAGGGATTCATATGGAAATACTATGGAATCCATATGGAAATACTATCTATTTATTTAGTCATTAACTAAAGTATGATTACAATATAAATACTTCCAAGGAAAACAACATCCACATCTATGACAATTTTACCGTAGGACACACAAGTTTAGCGGAGATGTAAAGACACTCGCATCGGATCTCAAATTGAGTTTTACTTCCTTTTAATGTGAAACTTCTCCTGTGGCATAAGATGTGGACAAACAAACAACAGCTGAGAAAATAAAAACAAGTAAACCAACTAAACTGTGACTTTGTTTCAGAAAGGCCTACATCAATTATCACTGTGTTGAGACATTTTTTAATTAGTGTGGAAAATGAACTATTTATAGTGCGGTTTAATGATGTGAGTCAGGCTAAATCTCTATTGATTTTCTTGTGATATATACAGCTCTATTGCAGAAACAACTGATTAAGGAGCTCCACAGAACGCAAACACAGGATTCAAACTGCACAGGCTTGTAACACAAAGAATGACACACTTTTCTTTGATCGAAATATCACACTGCAATATTCTGTGTGACGCTCTTAAACATAAAGGTATTGACACTGAATGTACCAATGTCAGATCATTTTGATTAATGGGAGTAATAAAAATATTGTCGATTTCAAAAGTGTTAATCAAGCACAGAATGATATTAAAATATTTAATATCAATAAACATTTGATAAAAAATAAAAGTAAACTGCATTGTATTTTGAAAAACACTGTACAACTTTTCCTCAAGACAGTAGAATATTAAAAATGAGAAAAGACAAAGACAGATATGTAGATTTAAATGAATGCAATATTCTGCGTATTTTGATCATGCACCTGCTTAAATGTGATACTCATTTTAAATATATTTTAATAATTATTCCAAATGATATTTAAAAAGTAAAAGGAAATGAAAAAAACTAATATACATGTTTGAAAATGATTTTTGTTGATCTCAGAATAGTTAACCATGTGCAGAATGATATTAAATATATTTATAAATAAAATATACTGCTTTGTGTTTTAAAAGCTACAGTACATGCTTTCCAGAAGACAGCAGAATATTAAAAATGAGAAAAGAGAAAGATGGACCTTTAGATGATGCAATATTTAATTAATTTAATGCAGTATTCTGTACATTTTGAACCTGGTAAAATATATATTACTATATAATATATATATTACACACACTCTTAATAATAAATAAAATATTCCAGAAAATGATCAAATGATCAAATTAATTTAATTTCCCAGAATATTCAAACAAAAATAGTGCAGTTTGGCTGTAATAAAGCAGCTTTAGGAAGAATTTCACTGGCCATTTAGAATGATTTAACGGGAAAAGGAAGTAACAGAGGATCTGTTTGGAATCCTTTGTCTTCCGCCAAAAATAATTTCACCCAGATTCTGACAGTTACTAAAAGAGAAACACTGGAACACAGAAAAACCTGGACGGCAACTACCATTACAGATTTAATGGAACGCACGAACGCAGAAAAGGCGAGAATAGAGTCTCAAAGAAACGGCTGCATTTACCAGAAGTCTGAATAAAACTTCATTTCAAACTCCAGTCACACACACACACACACAGATGCTCTCAGTCTGTGCCGTCTCCATGTTAAACAGCAATTATCTCTTCACTCCCCACTGTTTACTTCAACTAAAACCACTGTGGGCTTCAGCGCTAACGCAATCCAACGGCGTTCAGGTGCCACAGACTTCAGATGTATTTGACTGGTTTTGAGTGCCAGAGTGAGAGAAACACTCTTACCTGTAGTGAGTTCAGGAGGCTAAAGATGTAAGCGATAACCATGGAGAACGGCACGAGGACTCCACAGAGCCAGGTCAGGCCCAGGATCGGCAACAGAACCAGCACGGCTTTCACTGCCGCCCTAAAACTCAAAAAAGCACCAAAAATCAGAACAGGAAGATCTGATATGGTAAACACATTGTTTTATTATAATCATGCATGAATATGGTCACACACACACACACACACACACACACACACACTCCTCCTGGCTGCTCTGGCTGACTTTTACACCGGAGAAGACAGATTTCGGGGGTCATTCCCAGCACAACAGGAGCTGCTGCTTATTCTCACATTGTGACAATTTCCATGCTAAATCGCTTTTAATTCTGTTTAGTATAAAATTACCTCCCTATTCAGGTAACCGCTAAAGCGAACCAGCTGCTGTCCGAATGAGTCCTGCCAAGCGGAGGAAGCGTGTGTTTGATTTTCCTTGGAGAACTCTGTATTTGACCACCGACTTTCAAGAGTCACATTGATATATTTTTTTTTTTTAACACACAGAGGCCTTCTGAGGGCCCCACCTCAACGACTGATGCCGGAGGTCCAGACGCGTCCAAATGCGGGCTACATGTGGCAGCTTAATTTGCGTTGTGGTTATTTATGGTCTCAAGGAGAAGCTGAATCTATAAACCAACATGAGAATCAGTATAAAGGCCTGTTTTTAAAAATATAACGCCGGATTCCTGCAGTGACGGAGCTGTCTGAAACTTTACTTTGAGATCCTTGCAAAAAAGTCGAATCGTTCCATTAATGGCCCAAATAACAAACAAAACATTTGATGTTGAAAGAGGCTGTAATGTGCAAATAGATCATTTTAATAGAAAGCCAACATGACTGAGGATCAGTCAGACTCCACAAGCAGACAGGACCACCGATCACGAGCACAGCTGTGAAAGGGTGCCTCCATGTGGCCATCCATAAGACAAAAAACGAGCACTGAAGAATGAGCTCATGAGAATCATTCCCCTTCCCGTACCTGAATTCGAGAGGAAGAGAGATGTCCTACCTTATCTGCTCAGAGACTTGCTCTTCCGGGCTGTTGTTCATCATCAAAGATCTTCTCTTGGCTGTGGCGATGGTGATCAGGACCACACGAGTCAGAATCATGATATTCACCTGGTACGCAAATACAAATAAATTAAATATTAAGTATAAATAAAAAGCAATTATTTACATAATAAATATTCAATATATGCATATATATGTAAGTGCACATGTATGAAATGATAATATTAGTAATACAGATTTGTTATATTATTATTATTGTTATGATTTTGTTTTATTATATATACACACATATATATATATATATATATATATATATATATATATATATTTGCGTTATTTTATTTTTCTTTACAGTACTGTGCAAAAGTCTTAGGCATGTCAGTATTTTCACCCCCCAAAAAAGGTTTTAAGCCAGTGATTTATATCTTTTGCTGTAGTGTGTCAATAGGAAATATCCGTTCACATTTCCAAACATTCATTTTGCCATTAATTGTAATAATCCAGTGAGATTTTTGAATACACAAGGAGACTGACAACAGCTGGTGCTCCACACAGTGCTCTGATCTCACCATCATCGAATCCGTCTGTGATTACATGAAGAAACAGATGAAACTGAGACAAACTAAATCCAGGAGAACTGTGGCCGTGTCTCTAAGATGCTTGAAGAAACCTGCCTGCAAAGATACAGTACTGTGAAGAGTTTTAGGCACTTGTGTAAAAATGCTGTAAAGTGAGGATGTTTTTAAAAAATACTGTTATAAATAGATTTTATTTATCAATTAACTTATATTAACTAAATCAAAACAATATTTTGTGTGACCACCCTTTGCATTTAAAACAGCTCTTGTCCAGGTACACTTGGGCATCATTTTTCAGGTAGCTTTGGAGGCAGGTTTCTTAAAATCTCTTGGAAACACGGCCACAGTTCTTCTGGATTTGGTTTGTCTCAGTTTCATATGTTTCTTCATGTAATCACAGACGGATTTGATGATGGTGAGCCTTATTAGTCTTATTGTGTATTCAAAAATCTCACTGGATTATTACAATTAATGGCAAAATGAATGTTTGGAAATGTGAACAGATATTTCCAATTGACACACTACAGCAAAAGATATAAATAACTGGCTTAAAACCTTTTGGGGGGGTGAAAATACTGACGTGCCTAAGACTTTTGCACAATACTGTATATTATCATATAAAAAATACCATATATGACAAAAATATGTCATATATATATGTATATGTATATGAATGCATGTATGTATGTATGTGTTTAATAATATTCTTCTATATAAAATATATATAAAATTATAATAGAAATAGAGACACACCATAATAATGAAGATGACTGGGCCTGCAAAGCCCCATATGACACCGTTCTGAACACTGAGCCAGCAGTGGCCATCAGCTGAGTATTTCCCAGAGGCAGAGGCCAGCGTGATGGTAACGATCAGCACGGGCAGGCCTGTTAAAGGACAGACATTTCTATATTAGAGGTGTTTGAGTGGGCCAAAAAGCATTTGGACAAAAATATCAAACCAAAATTTTCAACCAAGTGGCATCTTTTTGTTTTCATTTTGATAAGTATATCTACTTATAAATTTTTAACAGTTTTTATAAAATGTGTTGCTTGAAAATGATGCTTGTGCTATGGTAGTATTCCTTGTCTAAGAAAGAAGAAAAAAAGGACTGTAAAAAAAAAACAACAACTATAGAAATACTCAGTGGAACAATAAAGTACAAAGCCATCAGATTAACAGGAAACCTGCATTCCTGTACTCTTGAACCCAATCAATAACTCTGCCTATCCACAACAGATCGAAGAGGAGATTGGGGGCGGAGTGCCATTACCCCAGCCAATCAGGTAGTAGTATTTCATGTGGCGGTCCTCGCTCAAATTAACGCTCACTACTTTGCTCCAGAGCAGCAGGCCCTCGACCAGCATCCAGCTGAACGATGCCATGAAGAACAAATGCATCAGAGCTGCCACAAGCATGCAGGCCACCTACAGGGCAAAGGTCAGAGAACAGGCAGTCAAGGGTCAAAAGGTCAAACATCCACACAAACATGGCCAAACACCAGTTTATGCAATGCCAAATATGGCAACAACACTAAAGTTGTTTTAAGGCACTGTCAGACTGCTGGCACGATTTTGTAATTGATATAGAAAGAGACTTTAAAAACTGACTTGGTTTCCTTTTAAAAAAAAAACAACTATATAATGACCTAACTAACATTTAAAAAAAGCAATAAGCCATGTGATTTTACTGTGTTGTTAGACCTGTGCATCTTAAACATAGTATAAACACTAACAAATGCCCTTATGTGGTAAATACTAAAGTTAAAAAGATAATTACATTAATATTATTAATACATTTATATTACTATTTTTAAAAGTACTGAAAAATGATTCTGCATTGCAGTGTTGTTATTGTAAATAAAAACTATTCAAATCGTTTTAGGCAATTAAAATAAAGCTAAAAATTAAAAACATATTAGATTAAAAATAATTAAAAAGAAATAAATAAGTTTTAATTCAACTTTTAAAATGACTAAAACTAAATAAATAAATAAATAAATTAAACCTTTACAAAAATAATACAACTAACTAATAAAAATGACTACTAAAATTATTTTAGGTAATTGAAATAAATACATATTAGATAAAAAATGAAACATTTTTATTTCTTATTTAAGTTTAAGTTGAATTAAATTACTAAAACTAAAAAGAAATTAACTAAAATTTAACTTAAAAATAATTCAAATTAATTCAATAATAAAATATTTTTAAAAAACTAATAAAAATGACAAAAGCATACAACATTACTAATACACAAATGAAAATTGCAAATATAAAATAAAAGCTCATTCAAAATATTGATAAATACTGCACTAGTCTACAAATAATAATAAAATAACATTGCTAAATAGTTAAATAATTGAATTAATGATTTAGCAACTTAGCACATCGTTGAGACAGAACTTTTAATTAATTGATAATTAGTTATTCTATTAAAATTGATTTTAAAAATTGTGCTACCAAATAAAAATGTGAAAAACATTGTACCTTATTATGAACAGCAGAACCACTGCAGAGAAGGACAATTTGAGCACAAGTCAGAGACACAAAAAGATTCTTGTGGACTGATGTGCGATCCGATTTTGGGATGCTGTTAAAACAAAGAAACAGTTTTTGTAAATTTAATGGCAAAATGTTTATGAAATAGAAAATAAATCTGGCATATTGTATTTTTTTGGCAGTCCATATGAAGTGTGATTGTTGATTAGTGGCAAACAGGCCATAAATCTCTTAAAGAAATCAGCTTGGCTGATACTGCGCTGATTAACCTCCCTTTGTGTGACCCTTTGCTTTAATTAACTCCCCTGTAATGTCACCATAAAACTTCAGCTTCGAGCTCATTTGGCACAGAGCGCTAATTAGCTGATTAGTGGTTTTCAATACGTATTCAGCCTCACAACTGTGCGCTATTGACAAGCGCGAGGAGGTCTGTGAGCTCACAGACTATGATTGCGAGCGGCTGCGTGCTGCTGAGAGTTGAGCAAATGTTATGCTATGTCATGACCTTTATGAACCCAACACTAGAAGTCAGACATCATAAAAGATAGTGAATCAAATGATGCCAGAGCACATCATGGAATGGGAATATGCTGTTGGCGTGGCAGTGCATCCATGAAAACCACTTACTCTAACACGGTAAACAGCATCAAGGTCACCACCAGCGCGCAGAGAGAGGCTCCGGAGCCGATAAACGTCAGCTTCGTCAAAATGCTCTCCTCTTTAGCACTCCACTGCAGGGAAAAGACCCATCAAAACACAACGATCTTGTATTCCTCACACTCTGTCTATCTCTCAATCTAACTGACTGGAGATATACTTTAACTATCATATATATGAGTGTTGATGTCTCTTACTGCACTGGATGGTGATACAGTGGCACCAGATATCAATGAGAGATCATATTCAGTCCTTATGAAGTTCTACAGAGGAGATTTTCACATAATTGTGAATACAAAATCACAAAGGCTACTATTAAGGCTCACTTGCTTTTGTAAGCTAACAGTGACCTCTACTGGACAGATTGTGGTGTAACAGAAAATATGATTAGTTTTAGACATTATCTTTATGTAAATGTTTATATGGCTATTTAAACACTTTCAGACTTTTTAAAGTTAAAGGGATGTACACTGATGAGCCAAAATATTACGAACAGTCACAGGTGAAGCGCATATCATTGATCATCTCCTAACAAGGCCAAATATTAAGGTCTGGGTAGATTAGATGGTAAGCAAACCATCAGTTCTCATAATTAATGTGTTGTTTAATGTAAATTAAGATCTAAGCAACTTTGACAAGGCCCAAATTGTTATGGCAAGGCATCTGACTAGGTTAGAGTATCCCTGAAACAGCAAGGCAAAATATAATTTTATTTTTATTATTATAATAATTATATTATAAAAAAAATCTTCTGCATAGTGGTGTTATAAAACAATTAAAATCATTTTAGGTCATTAAAATAAAGCTGAAATAAAATAAAATAAAAAACTTGAAAGTAAATTTGAAATATATATTTTATATATATATATATATATATATATATATATATATATATATATATATATATATATTAGTACTGTCAATTGAGTAAAAAAAATTATTAAATCACATTTTTTGTCTGTAATAAATCCTGATTAAAACATTGGAGTTTTTAATATTTTATATTGTAATAATTTCACAGTTACTCTCCAAATTAATGTAGAAAAAACTTAAAGTAACTTAACTTAAAGTATATATATATATATATATATATATATATATATATATATATATATATATATATACACACATTTAAATATTTGTTTAATGGCATCTTTTTATGAATGAAGGCCAGTATCATTGATACTAATACTGGTACTGATGTCTCTATGAAATTGATTTTTTTTTTTTACATTAATTATAGTCATTCAACATTACAGTATAACTAAAAGCTATCAATTAACGTGATAATTTTGACACCACTAATTTTATATATATATATATACACACATGAATCCATTATAATAAATGGTTATATATAATAACTATAACTATAGTTATATATAATAGTTATGTATTTCTATAATAAAATATAAAATGTTAGCAACATAATTTTTGTTACAGTTCAAAGCACATACTCTAAACATACCCGGAGCTCCATATAATTCATGAGGACAGCAAAATTGGTGGTGTGGTTGCAAAAACAGGATATGACATCAGGAGACGAAGGCAACACTCTGCACCCTTTATTGGACCAAGCACTTGTATGACCCGCCCTTTAGACATGAGACACTAAATCAGACCCACACAAGACACTGTAATACAACAAAACACCAGTTAGTAGTTTTGCAACATGATTACATTCACTTACATGAATCCGATATTCCAAAAGACGCAGACGGGCGTGACTTCCTTGGAATACTCTGCCTGTGTAAGAGCAGTATTATTTTAGTGTCACTATTATTATATACCATTATAGTTTTATTTTAATATTTTAATTTCAAAGTTTTAGTAATTTTAAAATTTTCACTTTTTTTAAATGGTAAATAAAAGTGTTTTTTTTTTTTTTTTTTACCATAATCCCAGAGGATAGAGTGTACTGGACAGAGACAGGAACATTTTCTGCCCTCTGCACATCCCGCACTGTCGCTGAGATTACTGCCGTGGCTAGCTGACCACTGTGATGCCTAAAATAAAAGAACAGAATAGCCAAGGTTTTTTCTGCATTGAAAATATTTTGGCAGGCACAAAAGATTAATTTGATAATTTAATGTGACGATATCTGCTGTTCTGCAGTACTAGTACCCACTGATAGCCAGCCGCTTTAAAACGCTCCTTGAGTGTTTGTGTTTGCGCTTTGTAAAGACCATCATAGGTTTCTATTTACAATGTGTTTTTGCAGCATTGAGCAATGTAGCCAATCACAAACATATCTGTTGAGCATGTGAACAAAATTGCTAATCAGAGGTGGTTAGGTTAGTCAGAATCCACTCAACACCACTCAAAACTGCAGTTTTTGTTCAGCACGAGTTCTGCACACTCATTTCATTATAATCAACAAAGTATGAACTCAATGTTAATAAGAGATTCATTACACAGCTTCATTGATTATGATGGGAGATTTTGTAAGAGCTCAGCTTTGTGTACCTTGCGTTGTAATTGGTAGCTTCAGTGATTATAATGGCGATCTTTGCTCGCTTTCTATATATAATAATTTTTTCATGCAGCAAACTACACATTGCAAAGTTTCTGGATTGACAACCGTATTTAAATGAGTGATTAAATCTGATTGACAGTGATAACCATGACAATGAAAGAAACAAAACAATCTGATACTGTATGCCAAATGATCTGTACATTAAAGGGATAGTTCACCCAAAAATGAAAATTCTGTCATCATTTACTCACCCTGAAGTTTCTCCAAACCTGTATGAGTTTCTTTCTTCTGTTGAACACAAAATAAGATATTTTAAAGAATGTTGGTAATCAAACAGTTGACGGTAGCCATTGACTTCCAGTGACTTCCTTTTTTCCTACTATGTCAACGTCAACATGGCAACAGTCAACTGTTTGATTACCAACATTCTTTAAAATATCTTTTTTTGTGTTCAACAGAAGAAAGAAACTCATACAGGTTTGGAACATGAGGGTGAGTAAACGATGAAAGAATTTTCATTTTTGGGTGAACTATCCCTTTAAGTCTTGGAATGTGAATGCTAAATGCCAAATAATAGACCTGCTATTTTTCTATGTAATGTGTTACTTTGTTGTTCACAATTCAGATCAGTCACTCGGTGACATTTTACATTTAAATATACAGATTTTTAAATATGAAATTGCTCTAAGCACATTTGTTTTATGATCTTTCCTGATAGTGATTATTTTTTATTTCACATATAAATAGGTTAACATTACAAACCGTTTCTTTGCATTTATTTTGGATTTATTGTCAGTACTGGGGTCGTAGTTCACATGGGTAGGGTACTTTGTACCGTGTGTGTGTGTGGATGACCGTGTTCGTCTGCCACCACCGAAAACCATTTTTGACCCAGGAAAAACCCTGACAGCATTACAATAGTGATTTATAATGAAAAGATTTAAGTTAAATTTGGTGTGTCAATTTGGTGTGGAGAGATTCAGGACGCTCTTGCTAACCTCTTGCCATCTGTCTGTTGGTCAGCAGGTGTTTTGACCTCCAGTCTGGACGACTTCTCTACCAGGTTACTGTAGTAGGTATAAATAACCATCACTTCCTTGTGGCCTGTCAAATAATATAAGCAGATAGATGTTCTTTAAAACATTATAAATTCTGATATTTTTCTTTAGAAATCAGCAATTTACCCTATTCTCACCCAATAAAAAGACTCTCTGCATTTCTGACTCAGGTATGAGGATCTCATCATGGCTGCCGAACTGACTGCCATGGAGCGAGGGCTTGAACACACAACTGCAGCTCATCTGCGCCAGCCCTCGTGGCTCCAGGTGAATATCTAACAAAGCAAAACGTGACTCTTGATATAACAAACACTCATTATTGTTTGTATGGTTTTTATTGTGGGACAACCAAAACAGCCATGGCTAAATATTAATAACTGCTTGAATACAATAACAGAAAAGAGAGGTTTATCTTTATTACTCCACCTCTCAAGAAAACAAATATTGACTCCTATTTGTCAGAAGTCAGAGATGATGCTACCTAGTCATGCTAAATGAGGCAAAAAACACTGTACCCATGTTCTTTGTTGACATTGTGAAGCTTTTGCGCTCGGCCCAAAGCTCATCCGCCAACGTCCACAACAGCTTGTCAATGTTCTCTACCATTGTCAATGGTCCAAGGTAATTCTGAGATAATACAGGAAACAGACTCAAAAATCTGACATAAGAGTTACCATCCACTTTTTGGATTTGGTTCCAGAAGAGCAGAGTATAACCAATTTCAATCCCACAACATACCCAACGATCTCTCAAATCCTCCCATAGTTTGGCCATATCAGAGTCGATGAGCCTGCTGACTAGTTCCAAGCAACTGCGGATCATGGATATGAAGACCTCAGTGGGAACATCTATTTTATTGAGTTGAGTGGCCTTCTCGATGGTTTCGGTGAGGTACAGGAGATCAGAATGTGTAATGATGTCTGCGTTGCTGTCCATAATTCTCAATATGGCACTCAAGAGGTAAATATGACGAGTCAGGTCATTCTCCGAGAACAAGGTTACATTTGTATTCTCTGTATTCTGTGGAGAAAGGAAGATAATGCATATTATATATGTCTATGTGTCAATAATACGGAGTATATTTGGATCTCAAATAATGAATGATAGGTTAAAAATAAGGAGGAAATGGATTTACAAGGCTAAGAATCCATTTCTCAATGAAATCTGGAGGTTTATAGTGAATCTAATAAAAATCAGCCTTGAGCTCTAACTCACAGGTTTGGAATGAAACTCATTGCTGACTTGTGAGAAGAACAAGGTCCCAGGAAAACCTAAGAAGTCAAGCTGCTCTGAAATAAAGAAGGAAAACACCTGGATTATCACACATGTTGAAAATGCGCAAGAAATTGCATTGCCAGGACTCCAGACAAAAATCAAAAGACCAAAATAAAAAATAAATAAAATACAAAAATTAGGAAGCCACTGGCTCCTAAAAGACAACATATTGTTAAAAAGAATCTTTACTTACAAATTTTCATATGAGCAACCAGTGAATGAATAAAGTCTCACAACACTATACCTCACAATAATGGTTCCTGGTTACTTTTTCAAAAGGACATAACAGAAAAATGATTTGCAGTTCAGTGAGTCAGTTGTGAACTTATATTTCTGAACAATTCACTGAGTCAGATTCCAACTGTAACTTACGAGGTTCAATCGGACACGTTGCATGCACTCTAACGAGATGAATAACATCTGACGAAATTGCAAAAGCTTTTCTAACTGTCTCCAATGATGATGTAAGTTTTAATTTAAATATCATTACTCGAAACCAGGTTATCACCTTTTGGGAATAGGCAAACACTTCCTCTTTGCGTCCAACATGAGTCATTAATCAGTTTCCCACTTGCAGGGTCTAAGGTTACACAGGCCTTGTTAGACGTGTGGAAGGAAAAATTGGGATGCAAGCCAGAGATACGTTGGTCTGGTGGTTGGCTTTTGGAACCTACAAGAAACAAGAACCAAAAATTGTTTAGCAGAAACCCGATCCTTTTCAGTAAAGTCTGGGGCTGCCGAAAAGCCAGCAAGCTAAGTTTTTTATAGGCTGCCAATTTTAAGATGTCACCATGAGTCATAGTTCTTGAGCTCTCCAAGTCTGTAAGAACCATATGTCCTCTCTTCAGCAAAGAATAAGGGACTCCGGGTCCATGACTCATGTGATGGGATGTGTACGATCCGAAGGGTGGGTCTCAGCATTACCGCATGCATGAAATTTTTACAACCATCTCAGCCTGTGGTTACCAATCACAACTTGGCTGTATTCACATTGATGGAAGAGTGGAAATTATAATGCAAATATTTGAGTGTGCTATACCACCTCCAAAATCTCTACCTTTACACGGTGAGTTCCTTCTGCGTGTTTGTAGTGACGTCTCTATTTCCAGTGCTGACTTATTCCACTTGAAGAACAAGCCAGAAGGAACAGGTGAACAAACTTTTTCCATGCTTTGGATTTCAGTGTCGACCAACAAACGATCCCACATGTACAACTGCGTAACATTCCCACAAAGCGCCTTGTCGCCATTGTAACCTCCGTAGGGCTCCTGGTCTTGTCCGATCATGAAAAGGCCATCGCCTCCTATGTAATTTGATGTGTTGAGGGAGTTCCCAGAACCCACCACCATTCCATCCACCCAGATGCCCCACTTCCCACTATTCGCAACCAAGCTTGCACATACAAAGTGCCAGGAGGCATCATTGGGAAAGCCTGTTACGTAGGTGGTGTTTGAACCATGCACCAGCAATGCAAGCTGGACGGGTTCATTCCCTGTGATTCGTGCTTGGAGTTGGAATTCTTTAATGAATGACCTTATGGCATACGAAAAGACTGTGGAAAGTCCATGGCAAGTTGGATCAAGCTGGAGGTGAGCGCAAACCGTTAGCGCTTCCATATTAGGGAACTTATGGCGGAGGCGAGCCGATTTCCGGTGTGGCCGCACTGGAAATTCCAGCATGTATACATCTGGAGGACCTGGAAATGTTTTAGAAAACAACATGCAATATTTATTAAAGAACAATAATGCAATTGTAGTAAATGTGACATGAGCATGGAAAAGTAGTATATGTCACGCACCAATTTTTTGAAACATGCCTGCACTTTCAATCCATACAGGTTGAGTGATATTCAGGGACTGTAGAAAACTGTTCAGCCTTTGAATCTCTTCGGTACTGGACACCACCGCTAGGGTCCCTGAACGCTGGAGACAGAGCCTGTGTGCACTGAACCATGGCTGGCGATCTGCCACATACTCAGGGTAAAAGTCATCATGCGTAAGCGGGTATTTGCTTTTGCTTTCCACTGTAAACACAAGGTTGTTTTGTTTACAGACCCAAACAGCCTTACATCTTATACATTTGATACTTTATGTCTAACAAACTGTGAACAAATTGTAATTCTGTCCATGTGATTTTAAACTGTTAGTTACTAATTGCAACTTTCAAATTAACATAATAGTAAGAGGATTATAACAGAAATCAGCCCTCCATGATTATATCTGAATTTTAAGCATATTACATTTAAACTTTGAAGCTCATATGAATGCTGTGGTTACCTTTTTCCATGCAGTGATGGATGAGTACCTTTAAAAAGAGGTTGTAATTATATACAAATAATATTAATTCATATAAATAAGCAATCTATATTAATTATATGGTTTTGTTATAATTTATTATCATAATTACTCATAACATGAAGATTTTCTCCACATAATGTCAAAAGTATATTGCATTAGGATGTATCTGGACTACTTACAATAATGTTGGAGCAAACGATTTTCAACAGATTCATCCTGCAAACAAAATAACTCATTAACAGTGACAACTTTAACAGCTCATAAGCTTATTATTGAATAAAAAGGAAACAGAAATTAGACGGTTTTAAACACTTTAAACTAAGAAGTTTACAGGGAAAAATATTACTTCAGGTCAGCTCTGTCAGCTACGTCAAGTGATGATGAATATGTATTTAAAAGCCTCGAAACTGAATAAAACCGCACATTACCTGAAACGAGGTAAAACGGTTAGTCGTAAGTCACAAATGGCATACTTTATCTCGAAAAGAAAAGTTTAGCAAACGGTTCGCACGCGCTTTCCGTTGAATGTGATGTAAGTATCTTCTGTCTGTGTGTGAGATCATGAGAACCAGCGCGCGCCTCCCGCTCGAAGCAGTTCCCGCCACTCCCTTCACGATGGACACACATCATTTAGTTTCCGAGGTCTAAATAGAACTGCATTTTACTTTGAAAACTGAGCCCATTTTGTTGTCAGTTATAAAATAAATCTTTGAATTTATGTAAAAATTTGTGTTTATATGTTGTAAAGAAATCAACCTTTGACCAAAGCAGTGGAGTCAAAATTAAAATAAGAAAAATTACGTCATTTTACACTTTTTACAAATTGCTTTTTAGCATTTCAAATAAGTTACACTATTTTAATATTTTAAATAATAAACTAATTTTAATTACATTGCGTTCCAAATTATTATGCAAGTGACATATCAGTAAGATTTCAGTAGAATAAACATTTAGATTTTAGTTTTTCTAAGAAAATGTGTGTTTGTTTATTTATCCATGTCTTTTTAGATAACTGGTATCAATCTCAGACAAAATAATTTGCCAGGTCTATGGAAAACCTACTTAGAGGTTGTTCAACATTATTAAGCAAGTCACAGTTCTCATGCAATATGGAGAGGAAGAAAGATCTTTCTGAAGATGAAAAGCATGAGATGGTGCAATGTTGTGCAAAAGGCATGAAAACAACTAATATTTTGTGAAAACTGAATGTAGATTATCAAATTATCATAAGATTTCTGAGTGATTAGAGCACAGCAGAACTCGGTCAGATAAAGGCTTATTAATGAAAGTTCCTGTCAAAAAAATTAATTGTATTAAAAGGACAGCTATAAAAAAAAGCCAGTGTTGAGCAGCAAACAGGTATTTGAAGCTCCTGGTGTCTCTGGAGTCTCAAGAAGCACATGATAACACATGCAGGCTGGCAGTTGTGCATAAACATGCATTTCAGCCATCACTAACCAAACCTCACAAAGAGAAACAATAACAGTGGGTTTAGAAATACATGAAGACTCATTTTTTAAATAGTTTTATTCACTGACTAATGCTGTACTACAATAGATGGTCTAAACGGATGGATTTCTGGATGGTTGGTGAATGGCCACCACGTTCCAACAAGACTGTGATGTCACCAAGGAGCTGGCGGGTGATGATTTGGGCTGGAATATTGGGAAGTGAGATGGAAGGTCCCTTTAGGGTCTCTGAGGGTATTAAAATGACTTTTGCAAGATATGTGAAGTTCATAACTGGCCATTTTCAGCTATGATATAAAAAGGAGGATAACACTTTCTGAAATACAATGCACTATGTACTATCCCATGCTGCAAAAAAACATGTAAAAAAAATGTATTTCTACACCCACTGTAAATGTTTCTCTTTGTAAGGTTTGGTTAGTGATGGCTGAAATGCATCTTTACGCACAACTGCCAGCCTGCATGGAGAGCAACTTGAGACTCCAGAGACACCAGGAGCTTCAAATACCTGTTTGCTGCTCAACACTGGCTTTTTTTATAGCTGCCCTTTTAATACAATTAATTTTTTAGACAGGAACTTTAATTAATAAGCCTTTATCTGACCGAGTTCTGCTATGCTCTAAATCACTCAGAAATCTTATGATAATTTGATAATCTCCATTCAGTTTCACAAAATATTAGTTGTTTTCATGCCTTTTGCACAACATTGCACCATTTCATGCTTTTCATCTTCAGAAAGATCTTTCTTCCTCTCCATATGGCATGAGAACTGTGACTTGCTTAATAATGTGGAACAACCTCTAAGTAGGGTTTCCATAGACCTGGCAAATTAAATTACTGATATGTCACTTGCATAATAATTTGGAACGCAGTGTATTTTGTGGCCCCTTTAATGTAAACATACTTCAGATAAAAGATTAAATAAAACATTTAGCCTATATAAAATATAAATAAATTTGTTACTTGTATTTGAACAATTTTCCAGTGGATTCCTGTTGTGACCAAGAATTCATTCATACACTCACACACAAGCAATATTATATTATATTAGCATAGATAAAAGATAAAAGGCATGCAGTATAGTATGTTGAAATAGGACACCAGATTTCTTATCCCAGTGAGTGTTTATTAATGAAAGTATAAATTAGTGTGAAACAATTACATGATCCAAAGTAAACACAGTTGCAAATGCTAAAAATCTCCATGTGAATGAAATTGTGAAACACCAACGCTACCAAGCCTGTGCAAAGGTTTCAAGTGCAAAAAATATATATCCAGAAGTGCATGAGTTATAAAAGACTTGTGAGCTTGATCATTTGCAAAATACACAGAAACCCATCTTCTTAAGTTATTCTATTAAGCCCTTCATTAAAATCCTACAATTAAATAAACTATTGTAGGCCTGTATACTGTAAACACATCAAAATGAAAAGTGAGCCAATTTTAGCCAATTAACCATTACTGTTGTACCCAATGTGGTTATATACATGACTAGTACCCCTTCAATCCAAATCACACCCAGCGGGCATCTCTGGAACACGTGCTAATGCCTGAGGAAAGAGAATACACAACTTTAGGCACGGTCCGATTTCTGTTGCCATAATCCGGTTGAACAAAGTGTCTATCTCTGCCCAGCATCTGTATTCCATCTGTGCTTTTATCAAACACGGCTGGCAAAGCCTGCAACGCAGAGTGCACTTCATCACGGGCGACCAAGACATTCTTCGCACATGGAAGCTGAAGACTGTCGGAACGTCTTCCGGTCATTTCATGTGGAAGGCCATTGATGGCATCCTCAATCGTCTTGGACGAAGACAGTATCGATTGACTAAGGCCAGCATCGCTGCCACTCCCTGTATTATACATTAATAAAATTAAGTCATGTCACATATCTGTCATAACCGTGTACGTTTCATATGCATGTTATTGTGGAAAAAATGCTGTACCTCTCAGATAGCATGACAGAGATGAGTGGAGGTCTTTGATCGCCCTGTTTAACTTCAGGAGTTTGGCGGTAGTGTTCTGAACAGCACACAAGTCCGGGCCTTCATCATCCTCTGAACGATTCTCAGTGGAGCCTGACCTCTCCTGTGAAAAAGCAGATATGAACAAACATCTTATAAACATGAAATCCAAACCAAACAAAAAGCAAAACAAAAGAAATAGCCAAACCAAACCAAACAAACCTCCCAAAAACAAGACAAAAATTAAAAACAAAACAAAAACTAAATAAACCACTCCAAAAAACTAACTAAACAAAAACAAACTAAACAAAAACCAAACCCAAATAACCCCCCCCCCAAAAAAAATTACAACCAAACAAATAAAACCACACCAAACAAAAAGCAAAACAAAAGAAATAGCCAAACCAAACCAAACCTCCCAAAAACAAGACAAAAATTAAAAACAAAACTAAAACTAAATAAACCACTCCAAAAATGAACAAAAACTAAACTAAAGAAAAAACAAACCCAAATAACCCCCCCCCAAAAAAAATTACAACCAAACAAATAAACCACACCAAACAAAAAGCAAAACAAAAGAAATAGCCAAACCAAACCAAACCTCCCAAAAACAAGACAAAAATTAAAAACAAAACTAAAACTAAATAAACCACTCCAAAAATGAACAAAAACTAAACTAAAGAAAAAACAAACCCAAATACCCCCCCCCCAAAAAAAATTACAACCAAACAAATAAAACCACACCAAACAAAACCAAACAAACCTCCCAAAAACAAGACAAAAGTTAAAAACTAAACAAAAAACTAAATAAATACAACCAAACACAAAAAAACACTCCAAAACGAAACCGAACCAAACAAACTAAAAACAAAAAATTAAATTAAAAACAAAAACTAAAATACCAGACCAAACAAACCTCCCAAAAATCAAGACAAAAATAATAAAGCAAAAACCAACCATCAAAAACAAAAATACACCCCCCCAAAAAAAAAAAAAAAAAAAAAAAAAAAAAAACACAGCAAACAAAACCAAAAATTAAACAAAAACCAAATTGTAAAAAAAATACATAAAATAAATGTTTTTTTATTTTTTAATGTATATATTACATGGCCTCTAATTTGTTTTAGCCCACAGGGTTTAGGTACGGTTGGTGGGTTAAAGGAAATGGGTGAGTAGGTGAGATGCATCCATTTTTCCTTATCCCAGCATCCCATTCTCTTGCTGAACAATAACAACGAGCCTGTAGTTTGTGTATTGAAGATAACAGTTACAGCCACATTAAGGTGACAGATGACACTCCACTCAATCCATTTATGTTCTAAACAGCAAAACGACCCAAGACGTGCGATAAGACCGCTCAGGTTCGACGTTTTACAAGCGCTGTCCCCCTCAGTCATTGTTGGGGTGGTCATCAATCCAAAACATTTTAACCACAATGACGAAAACAGCTGTTTGTAAGGCGTACCGACAAGCAGCAGTCGAAGTAGCTTTTCAGAGTGTGGGCGACATCCCGCATTTTGGATTGCTGAATCTGTAAAACAAAAATCAACAAAGGTTATAAAATGATGCTAAAGTGTATATTTACATCAATTAATATAAAACATGTTAAATGTATTTGCACTATTAACTGGATCATTGTAAGGTTATTTCCTGAGTTTACAATAATATTCCATGGCATGTATTAAGTGAAATATTTATTAAGAGAACTGACCGGTGTTCCAGCGCGAGTTATCTGAGCATCTTGAAGCATCTCAGCAGAGATTTTCAGACCTATGAAGAGAAGATCTGTCACACTTTGATGCATCCCTTCCTGCAGAGAATCCACAACTGACCTCTAAAGAGAAAGAGCAAAGAAAAACAAGATATCACAGTAGTACTACTTTTTGATTCTGATATTTAAAGACTGGTCAAACTTTTACTATTGAGCTGCAAAAGTGCAAAAGATGAGGAAATCTACTCACATAGTCTATGATCCCTGAACCAAGTTCAGTCAAATGAAGATCAGTCCCATTCACTGCCGCCAACAAACCGATAGTTTTGAGAGCCGCATTCATACAATCGGCAACCTTTCTCCGGGCCTCTGTTACCATGGAGGAAATCTCAGAATCACAACCCTGAAAGACCAAGACACAGAAAGACCAACACGGTCTTGTAAGGCCTTTACCCAAAATTCCAATGCTGATACTTAGCACACTAAAACCCATTAATTAACTACATTAGTACAACACTTCTATGTGTTTTTTAATAATTTAATTTAATAATTTAGTTTCTGTAGGTTTTATGAAGGTTAACTTAATACTTTAAGACCTTTTTTTTTTTAAACCAAATACAGAAAATGTATGAAATAAATCAGTTGTTTTCATAAATTATTGACAGATCTTTGTTCTGGTTTTAAGCATAAACTCACTTAAAGGGTTAGTTCACCCAAAAATTAAAATTCTGTCATTTATTACTCACCCTCATGCCGTTCCACACCTGCAAGACCTTCGTTAATCTTCGGAACGCAAATTAAGATATTTTTGTTGAAATCCGATGGCTCCGTGTGGCCTCCATAGCCAACAAAGACATTTCCTCTCTCATTAATGTACTAAAAACATATTTAAATCGGTTCATGTGAGTACAGTGGTTCAATATTAATATTATAAAGCGACGAGAATATTTTTGGTGTGCCAAAAAAACTAAATAACGACTTATTTAGTGATGGTCGATTTCAAAACACTGCTTCAGGAAGCATCTGAGCAATATGAATCAGCGTGTCGAATCAGCGGTTCGGAGCGCCAAAGTCATGTGATTTCAGCAGTTTGGCGGTTTGACACGCGATCCGAAACGCTGATACATAACGCTCTGAAACTTCCTGAAGCAGTGTTTTGAAATCGCCCATAACTATATAAGTCATTATTTTGGGTTTTTTTGGCGCACCAAAAATATTCTCGTCGCTTTATGATATTAATATTGAACCACTGTACTCACATGAACTGATTTAAATATGTTTTTAGTACATTAATGGATCTTGAGAGGAAATGTCATTGCTCCCTATGGAGGCCTCACAGAGCCATCGGATTTCAACAAAAATATCTTAATTTGTGTTCTGAAGATTAACAAAGGTCTTACGGGTGTGGAACGTTATGAGGGGGAGTTTTTGGGTGAACTAACCCTTTAATTTTGTTTAGTTTTTCGAGACTTGATTTTTTTACATCAAGTAAATTATCTTGATTTTAAAAAATGTTTATATATTTTTATTGGAAAACAGGACAAAAATATAGAGGAAGATATTCCTGCAAGATATTCATGCAATGTGTGCAAAATTTAACACCATGACTTTAAGAACTCCATAATAAAGAAAAAAAAAGCCTAAACATTGGATAAATACACCCAATAATAATAATAAATTATTATTATTTAAATTATAATTATTATTAAATATTAATTTTTTATTGTAGTAATGTAACTAAATTCAAGAAATAATATTAATAATTTAACATTTGATGTCTAAACAAATAAATAGATAATTATTATTACTGTTTAGTTTTTATATTTTTTGTGTTTTAAGGAAAACAATACAAAAATCTAAGTTGATAAAAAAAAAAAAAAAAATCATCTCAATGACAAAACACTGATTTTATGACACTTCTAATGAGATGACTGCATTTTTATTTTTTATCCAGCCCCTTTACAGAGATAAAAGCATCACTGAACATAAATGCAACATGCGTTTTATTAACTGACTATGAACCCTGAAGAGCACCTGAATGAGTAGTTGAAGGTAGCCTCCGATTTTCTTGACCTCCGTCTTGAGCTCCTCGGCTCTCTGAGACACTGTGTTAGAGCTTGGCTTAATGCTGGAGACCCAGTGCATCGTAATGAATACGGCCCTTTCAACAGCAGAGGTGGCCTTCACTAGATGAGTCTGGGCTTCAGTACTGCAGGCAAACACTGTTCACATGCACACAAACAGAACGAAATGAGGCTCTTTGTGTAGCCCTGTGATGACAGAGGTGTTGTGCATTCATACTGAGCTGAATATTGACACTGATGTATGGGTATGTTGATTTAGGTTTGTTAAAAACGCTTGGTCGCTTACGGTTCTCCTGGCCATCGTCGTCAAGGTGCTCATAAAGGTCCGCGATGGACCTCACGGCACTGTGAACCACCAGCAGGTCTAGGGTCAGTTTGTCGGCCAAGCTTTCATTCTCTTCGGCTGACTGACAAGAGCGCAGACGTGCAACGGCAGAACCAATCAGATCTTTGCAGATGGCTGGGAGGGCAGAGTCAGATGTGCTGGAGTGCAGGGAGGGGGGCTTGTTCATCAGCCCTGAAAAAAAGACACAGAATATCAAAGACAACTGACATTTTCCAGGGGGACACAGTCATATTTCTTAAGCCGGTTAAAAAATTAAGCTAGTCTGTTATTTTAGTATTTTTATATTTTAGTATTTAATTACATTTAGAATTAACTTTAATTTTTTTTTTTTTTTTTTTTATTAATTAATATTAATTTTTTATTAATTTTTAGTTTTTGTTCATTTTAAGTTTTTATTCTGTTGTCTTTAATTTATTTTATTTCAGCTTTAATTTGAGTAATTTCAGTACTTCCGACTTTAATTTATTTCAGTTAGTTGCCAAAGCAACAATTTTTAATTTGAAAGTTTTTTTATTTAATATTTATATTTTATTTCAGCCTTGAATAAGTGAGATGTAACACAAAAATTATGCAGCTATGTATACCATGGTTTTGAACCAATGAGATTACACCAAAACATTATTTTTTTTATTTTGGCCTAATAGTTTTTGTTAACCATAAAAACACTTCCAGAACCTTGTGAGCTGCCTAACTAGAATGCATTTTGAAGAAGGTTTCAACTGTTTTTGTCCATACAAAAAAAGTCAATGGGGACCAAAACAGCATTGTTTGGACACCATTGACATTCAGTGTACAAAAAAAAAATTCAAAGACACCATGATTTATTTTTTTAAATTATTTATTTGTGCGGTGAGTAAATGATGACAAAAATTTAATTTGAGTGAATTATACCTTCAAGTCTACTAATTTGAATAGGGCAGGGTATAGTTTGAATTTTAGCGATTCCAATTCCAATTCTGCTTATCGATTCTGTTTCTTATCGATTACAATATGGTTAAAAAAAAAATTAAGTCAAAAATTTAGATATCAAACAAATTTATTCTGTCTTTTTGCAGAACATTCTGTTGCAGCTGAATACCATGAACAATAATCAGCAGACTAAAGAACTAACTAATAAAGTAGACTAACTAATATAAATTTCAAACATTATTAAAGACAAGTATACAGTCAGTAATACAATAAGAACAAATAAGCAAATTAGCAGTAGCACAAACAAATACAAGTGAACAAAGTTCAGAAATTGAAATTAAATGTAAAATAACACGGCACATAGTTTTCTTTTTATAAAAAATAAAGATTAATCCTTAAAGGATTAGTCCACTTTTAAATAAATTTGATAATTTACTGATAATTTACTCACCCCCATGTCATCCAAGATGTTCATGTCTTTCTTTCGTCAGTCGAAAAGAAATTAAGGTTTTTGATGAAAACATTCCAGGATTATTCCCCTTATAATGGACTTCAATGGCCTCCAGACGGTTGAAGGTCAAAATTACAGTTTCTGTGCAGCTTCAAAGGGCTTTAAACGATACCAGACGAGGAATATGGGTCTTATCTAGCGAAACGATCGGTCATTTTTGAAAAAAAAATACAACTGTATATGCTTTATAAACACAAAATATCGCATTGAACGTACTTCCTGTTTCTGCATTCTTCAAAACGCTTATGCTGTATGTCCTACGCCTTTCCTATTCTACTTACGGAACGAACCGTAAGAATAAGACCCTTATTCCTCGTCTGGTGTCGTTTAAAGCCTTTTGAAGCTGCACTGAAACTGTAAAACCGTCTGGAGTCCATTGAAGTCCATTATAAGGAGAATAATCCTGGAATGTTTTCATCAAAAACCTTCATTTCTTTTCAACTGATGAAAGAAAGACATGAACATCTTGGATGACATGGGGGTAAGTAAATTATCAGGAAAAGTTTATTTAAAAGTTTTAAAAAACTTTAAAAAAAGTTATTAAGTCAGGATCATTAAATTATTTTCTTTTTCTCAGCAATAACAGACAGCAGCAGGTTTACTAGGCTATTGTCACTTTAAGACCTCGTGAAGGATCCAATATACTGTTATGTTCACTTAATACATAACCGACTGTGTTTACGAGGATATTTTGACATAATCTTGTGTTTGTTTGTTCAAGTGCAAGACAACGCGAAAGAGATATCAATTCACTATTCATACACTTTATGAGAGGTGCGAGTACCGAATTGAGTTCTCCTTCACGTCTTCTTGCACTTGAATGGTTTAAAACCACATTAAAATGTGCACACAGGAATCGATAAGTGGAAGCAAAAATTTAATATTATAACAAGTTTCCGATTCCTCGCTTTAAGTATCCGATTCCAGAATTGGAATCAATTTTCTATTCCCAACCCTAAATTTGAACGATGCTAAAATCTGCAGTAGGCTATTAAAATCATTTAAAGAATTAAACTTCGCATAATGAAGCCAGTTCATTATATACATATAGATGATATAAAAAGGTACCTGTGGACTGTGAGGGAGCACAATGTAGGCTTTGAATAGGGTGCACACGGATCTCATAGAGACGCCCAGATATCCTCCTGCTCTTTAGCAAGCTTCTACTCCTGAGTCACAAAAAAAAGAGATTCAGATACATATGAACTTGAACCATCATTATCAGTCATATAACTCTTCTTCAACAGCCAGTTACATGATGTACACTTTCAGTTGAACATCATTTACTGTTCATTTCAAGGAATGATAGACACAAGAGGAAATCACAAGTGGAAAAGCAAAGGAACATATGAGCTTTGAGAAGGAGGGCTTTACAGGTGTAGAATGGGTTTTGACTTTCTAACACTGAATTTTGCTGTAGTCACATGTTCATGAAGGCAATGAAAATAGGTAAAAAAAAAAAAAAAAAAATGGAATGCAGGAATGTGCTTTTCCTAAGTGCTTACTTAAGTGGAAAAATAACATCACGGTGGAAGACAAGAACTAGCACTGGGCAAAAGTATACTTTTACTTTGGTTCCTCGAGTACAGAGAGCAGAACACCACCACTGTGGACTAATAAATTCAAATACCTTCTGCGAGAGAAAGATGAGGTTGAGGAAGAGGCAGATAGGTCCGGTTCCCACTCATCATTAGGGTCGTAAAACACGTCGTCATCTTTAGAGGCGCTTTCCCCCTACAGCCAATAAACATCAGACTTGATTTAGCCTCCGATTCTTTTATGATAATAAGAACAAGTGCCAATACTACATGCTTTCTGCTTTTACTGGGTAATTACAAGGAAATAAACAAGCTTCAAATGGCCTCATGTAATATTGTGTTCAAACAACCAAGTTCTAGGTTAAATACGCAACACTGTGTCCAAATCAAGTGAAGCACAAAGTGTCCAATGTCAAGTGAAATGCTACACACAAAAAAAAGTTTTAAAAAAATCATATTAACTAAATAAAATAAAGCTAAACAATAAACAGAATAATTTTTTCCCATGTCAAGTGAAATGCTACACAAAACAAAACAAAAATCAAAATAAAATAAAACTGAACTAAACACTAAATAAAAAAATTAGAAATCAAACAAAACTAATCTAAACTAAATAAAATTAAAACAACTTTCTAATGTCAAGTGAAATGCAACAAAACCAAACAAAAATAAAATAAAATAAAAGAACTAAACACTAAATTAAAAAAATAAAGCAAAACTTTACAATGTTAAGTAAGATTATACAAAAAACAAAACACTAAACAAAACAAAAAACAAACAAAAGAACACCAAACATTTTTAGTGCAGCTATGTACACTGAGGTTTTGAACCACGTGTTTTGCCATTGAATTTGCAACAGAAACGTCACCATGCACTCCAGTTTACTGAAGCTCAAGCATGTTTACGGCTATAACTGGGTGAACATCTTTTATGAAGCCACCTGCTCGAGCTCCCTCATGGCAGCCAAGTTGCTCTGGAACTTCTCCAGACTCCAGAAGGTGGAAATTCCCAGTTTGGTGTTCTGAACTTGGACCTGCAGTTGGGCGTCTCCACCCTCGTTCTCTTTATCGGTCATCTCATGTCTGTTGTGAAAACATAAATCCACATCTTTTTCCAGTCAAACAGTTTAATGTCCAGAATGAACGAGGCAGAATATAAAAAACACTCAGTTATGGATAAATTGACTAAACTAGCACTTTTCCAGTCATTAGCCATTACTGGATTTTATAAATGTTTTATGTTTTATAAATGTGGTCCACACAAAGTGCAATTTTTAGCCGACTAAATGGACTAACTTTTCCAGAATAATTGTACCTGCTGAAGACTGTGTGTTTCCTGAGTTTGGCACTGATTTTGTTTGCTTCTTCAATCATCAAAGACAGCTTCATGGTGTCCCACTGTGGGTAGGCTACAAACATTGAAGAAAATTATGGTGAATACCACACTGTTAAGAACATTACGAACGGAAAACTCCATATCTTTAAAATTAAAAGTATCCATGTACCCGTTTTAGGGGTCTGGGTCACTTTAAGAGCACGTCTCCTCTCAATCTGAGCGAGGTCTTCTGCAATCTTCCTCTTCTCCGCCTCGAGGGCCTCCACAATTTTAGCATGCCGGACATTATTATCGACCAACGCCTATTAAAAAAAAAATAAAAAAATTGATTAAGTCACAAATTAAAATATGTTTAAACATAAATAGCTAAACTAAATCATGACTAAACCAAATAATATAACTATAACAATATAACTAAAACTAAATAAACTAAGTAAATATAACTAAACAAATTAAGAACTAACTGAATAAATAACTAAAGCTAACTGAATGATTATTATTATAACACACCAAAACTAAATAAATATAACTAAAACTAAACAACATAACTAAATTCACACAAAAAAAAACAACTAAGAACTAATAAAATATCTAAAACTAAGTAACCAAGTAAATAATATAACTAAGCCCAACTAAAAATAACTAAAGCTAAAAAAAAAAAATAACTGAAATGAAAATAAAATACCTGCAGTGAAAAAAGGCCCCTAATTCCTAACGTCATAAACATGTAACCAATCCCATCAACGGCTTTTCCTATCATTATTTCTAAGAACGCTGATTTTTAGAAGGCAGCAGTCTGACTCTGAGATGGAGATCGGGAACATGGTTTTTGCAACATTAGCCACACGTTATTAGCTGTTTGATTAATGTAGTCAAGCCAAAGGCTAATCATATCAATTACACTTATGTTTCAACCTTTATTCAATTTTAAAAAGACCATCAATTTTAATTTAATCTTTAATCCTTCTGTACCTGTCTAGTAGCCTGGGCCTCCATCTGCAGACGTCTTTTATGGGTGTTGACTTCCTGCTCCAGTAGAGTCTTTGCTGTATGCAATTGCTCTACCTGGCTGACGACTCTCTTTTTATCCAGCTCCTGTTCTCTTTTCCTTTCACTCTCCTCCTCCTGAGGATGCATTTGATTAACTGGAGAACACTGGAGTCACACATTCTATACATTGACACGTATCCGCTTACCAGCTCTCTCTCCAGAGCTTTGATCCTGTTCTCGTACAGACTCTTCTGCTCGCTCAGCTCTTTCTGTGCCATCTCTTTTGCCACCTGAATGCCCTGCATCATCTCCTCTTTGGCCTTCAACCGAGCCTCCTCGATCTCCGCTTCAAGCCTATGAAGAAAAGTGATAATGAAAATCAAGAAAGTCAAACATGAGTTCCTGAAGTGGAAAATCTTGGGCTTATACTCACTGAGCTCTCTGGGCCGACAGCAGCTCGTTTTTGGCAAACTCAAAATCTTTTTGACCATCTCCACTGTTCCAACAGGATGCGCGTTTCCCGCTCTGAACCTCAGCGGGGTGGTTGAACCGAAAGTAGTGATCTCCTCCAAGAATCACACGGTCTCCCTAAAATAGAGTAAAAAGTGAATAAACAATTTTAGGATTTATGTGGAGGTTCTCAGAACAGACAACATTTTAGAGGTTTCGCTTCAGAATAGCAACAAGAACTTACGTGGTGGAGAACGGTGATCTCAGACACAAGATGTCCATTCAAAAAGGTCTTGGCGTTCGGCATTGGTTTAATGCTGACGGTACCTTTAACGCTTGAGATGACACTGAAAAAAGATGAAATATTGGAAATATATCAATTGATATTAGATATTTAATTGCTCATGCTCATTTCCTCTATTTTTTAGTCTCTTCAAGTCTCTCAGACAAATCGTTTGCTATGTGGTTGCTAGGGTATTCTGGGTGGTTGCTACTGTACATTATAATGTTATGGTGCCTAAATTAACTTGGAGCATTAAAAAAAAAAAAGTAGTTTAAAGTCAGCATGAAATCAAAATTGACCCTATTTACTTTGTTAGTTCGGATTACTAGTCTTGTGGTGAACAATGAACCCGTGCAAGTTTAAACACAGAAAAAAATTGTTTGTCGTGGTAATCTTTAATCAAAATCTGAATATTTGCTTCCTTAACCACTCCCCTCCAACCGTCAGTCTGCTATGAGCGAGAGATGGAGAAAGGTGCTCTAAAATAAAACCCTGCCCTCGACTTTTGCTTTATTTTTACACAAAAGAGCATGAAACTTTAATATCAGTTATTTATTGGTTATTGGCCATAGCATGAAAATTAAAAAAAAAAAAGTATATATATATATATATATATATATATATATATATATATATATATATATATATATATATATATATATATATATATATACAGGGAGTGCAGAATTATTAGGCAAGTTGATTTTCTGATCATATTTTTTTCCCAAGCACATTTTACCAATTCCAATCCACATCAATCTTAATAACTACTATTAATATTGTTTTTAATCATTTATAAGTGATATATAATTGTTCATGAAGGCTGGAAATGAAAAATGCCTTATATTCAGGTGTGCAGAATTATTAGGCAAGTTTTCTTTACAGGCAAAATGAGCCAAAAAAGAGATTTAACTCAGACTGAAAAGTCAAAAATTATTAAATACTCATGAGAAGGATGCAATACTAATGCAATACTAGAAATTGCAAAGTTAAAGCATGACCAAGGGACAGCAAAATGCTCATTGGGTCAGCGGGGTCAGACAACAACAGGTGGAAAAGAAAAGACACATGTTAACTGCAAAATAATTAAGAATTAAGGTGAAGAATTAAGTGTGAAACCATCAGGAACCCTTTAGTCTCCAGCGCCACCATTTTCCAGAGCTGCAACCTACCTGGAGTCTCCAGAAGTGCAAGGTGTTAGGATCTCAGAGACTTAGGTTAGCTAAAGAATCCTAAAAAATGACCTGCACTTGATAAGAATCACAAGCTGAAGTGTTATAAAATACATGAAGACTGGGTTTTAATAGGGCTTATAGACAGACAGATTGAGAGTGACTCCTGAAGGACCAGCACCACATCCTCTTGTACCACTGTTTGAAGAATTTATCCAGAATCTGGCAGTAAGGTGTGGGAGTTTACTTTTAGTCCATCTCTTATCCTGAAATGTCTGTCTTGCAGAGATGGACTAAAAATGATCTTCCAAAACTTACTGCCAGATTCTGGAAGATAAATTCTTCAAACAGTGGTACAAGAGGATGTGGTGCTGGTCCTTCAGGAGTCACTCTCAAGCTGTCTGTTTATAAGGCCTATAAAAACCCAGTCTTCATGTATTTTATAACACTTCAGCTTGTGATTCTTATCAAGTGCGGGTCATTTTTTAGGATTCTTTAGCTAACCTAAGTCTCTGAGATCCTGAGACCTTGCACTTCTGGAGACTCCAGGTAGGTTGCAGTTCTGGAAAATGGTGGCGCTGGAGACTAAAGGGTTCCTGATGGTTTCACACATAATTCTTAATTATTTTGCAGTTAACGTGTCTTTTCTTTTCCACCTGTTTTTGTCTGACCCCGCTGACCCAATGAGCATTTTGCTGTCCCTTGGTCATGCTTTAACTTTGCAATTTCTAGTATTGCATTAGTATTGCGTCCTTCTCATGAGTATTTAATAATTTTTGACTTTTCAGTCTGAGTTAAATCTCTTTTTTGGCTCATTTTGCCTGTAAAAGAAAACTTGCCTAATAATTCTGCACACCTGAATATAAGGCATTTTTCATTTCCAGCCTTCATGAACAATTATATATCACTTATAAATGATTAAAAACAATATTAATAGTAGTTATTAAGATTGATGTGGATTGGAATTGGTAAAATGTGCTTGGGAAAAAAATATGATCAGAAAATCAACTTGCCTAATAATTCTGCACTCCCTGTATATATATATATATATATATATATGTAAAAATAAAAAAAGAGTATGCATGTATGCAAGCAATAAATGGCCTTTTTCAGTCCTTTATTCACTGTAATTTGTATGCACAAAAGTGATCAACTTTTGTTATTTTTATTATTGTTTTAAAAAAATATTTCTATATTCTATATTTCAGTTTTAGTAATTTTAGTACTTCAACCTAAACTTAATCATTTCAGTCAGTTTCCAAGGCAGCTTGTCTAATCAAGTTTAGGTTTTGCCTCTAATATTAATGTTTTTTTTATTTCAGCTTCTGTAACCGAACAATATTTTTAATAGTTTTAGATTTAGTCAAAAATAACAACACTGCCATGGAAGAAATTAAGTCATACAGATTTAGAACAACATCAGAATGAGTAAATAATGACAGAATTTACATTTTCTGGCAAACTGTCCCTTTAAATGTACATCCAATCATATTTAAAGGTAACTTTTGGTCTTCTAGCTGTTAAAAACAAAACTGCATGCATTTTGCGGAAGAACTTTATTTTGGTTGTGCTTCGGCTCTGCATGTCTGTGTGGATAAAAATGGTTATCCTACTGCTCATAAAACATTCAATACTAGATATAACTAGTTTAGATGGAAAGGATCTCAAGCTGACTAACAGATAACATTACTGTAGATTTACCCAATTAAAGACACGGTACTTCCTCGAAAATAAACTCTTGCACAGCGCTACAACAACCATAATGAAACAACCTTTCATAATATATAATACTTTACAATGAACTCAGTTAAAGAGCTACATATTGAAATTTATCTGTTCAATATCGAGTCACCTGTTGAGTAATAAAAACATCTCCGCGTCACTTTTACAACATTTCAAATCCCTCAGTTCACGTCGAAAAGCCAAGTCAATGTTGATTCTTGTTTTATTACAAGCTCTGTCACGTTTTCTTTTCGGCAGCAGATTCTCAGTGATTCCCTGGAAGTTGGAGATTTAGCATGACCATGTCAACCTTTGCCGCTCATTGTGAGAACTAACCTATACTACTCCCACCACACCACATTTGCATCAGAAGTAGCCAACTTTTTTCTATTTACGGATATGACGAGACATCCCCTCAGGTCTAAAACATTAACACTCATAATAAGTTTACCATAGTGAATCAGGGTAAGACAAAAAACACATTTTGGAAGAAAGACTCATTATTTAAATGCTGTTCATTTTGAACAAAAAAGTTACATAGTGTACCTTTAACATGATATGTTCCTTTTAAACAAATCAATGGGCTAGTATGTGATCTGTCTCACCAGTGCTCATCAGCGATGAGAGCTCCAGACAGCTGGATGTCGTGGGCCGACTCAGACTTGAGCTTGCCGACCTTGGTCTCGCCCTCTTTAATCATGTACAGCAGCATCTCTGACAGCTGCGGATCCTCATTCAGGTTCACAAGGTTAGGCAGCCGATTATCCACTTTAAAGGTGACACCGGAGCGCTGAACGAGGTACAGAGAAAAAACAGATGAAGAAAGTGAAGAAGAAAGAAAATGGCCATGAAACGCATTTGAAAAAGCTCATCGATCCATCAGACAATGAGGTCTGACTGTCATTTGCAAGTGTTCGTTACCTGCAGCTCCTTGGTTTCCTCACGTTTCCTCCTTTCTGCCTCTTCCAGCTTTTCCTTCCAAGTTCTGCACATATTAAATGATGGGAAAAATTTTTATTTTATTTGTGTAAAACGTTTTAGTGCAAGTTTGTGACAAAATCTTATATTATTATAAAATATAAAGAAAAATAAAATACATTAGGAATTATCATATATATGATATGTTTATTTATTGTTTCAAATTAATTCAATATAACTTTAATTAAAAAAGCACAATATTCCATGCATGCATCTATGCATGCTATTCCAATGGAAAAACTGTCTTCGTTTTTTTTTTTTATTAAATTATAATTATATTTACAATAAAATGACTATTCCGTCTGAACTGGCTTTACTTTTCCACTGATGTCAGTGGTTGGGAAAACAGCCAAACATGTTTCAACCCCATAACATCCCGTCTGCTGAGCGGAGACCACATCAAAATACTGTAGCAAGCACAGAGACGGTGAGGAAATGTGCTTTCGGCTTGTTCTGTTCCAAAACCATATTCTGTATCCTCAAACTTATCTGGCTACAGGCCCGCTGACTTGAATTTTTGCATTTTAAAGGAAGTAGGAACATCAGAGAGCTTACGGTTGTGTTTGAGGCATGTCACGCCTGAATACTTCCAAGATTTTAGTAAACATTTATGTAAATATTGGTGTTTATTCACATGAATTCTTATATTGGTTCATATAAAAGGTAAAATATTACAATTCATAATTTCACTTACTGAAAAACAGAGCACAAAACATGCCTTGATTACTTTTAACTATACTACGGTTCAAAATTTTGGGGTCAGTACGATTTTTTTTTATGTTTATGAAAAGTCACTTAGGCTTACTAAGGTTGTATTATTTATTTGATAATAAAAAAAACATTTTATTAAAACAATTTAAAATAACTTCTCTTTGAATACTTTTTAAAATAAAATGTATTCCTGTGATGGCAAAGCTGAATTTTCAGCATTATTACTCCAGTCCTCAGTGTCACATGATCCGTCAGAAATCATTCTAATATGCTGATTTGCTGCTCAAGAAACATTGATTATGATTATCAATGTTGAAAACAGTTGTGCTGCTTTTTTTTGTAATATTATAATGTCTTTACTCTCACTTTTGTTCAGTATAATACATCCTTGCTGAATAAAAGTTATATATTATAATAAATGTATAATCATGTTATTTTATAATCAAACATCACATAAATTATCATAATTATATTTAAATTTGAATAATAGTACTAATAAAAAGTATGCCATTTACACCATTTAAAAACAAGTTCACAAAAAATGATTGTCGATTATTATCAATAAGCTGCACAATGAAAATAAAAGGGATTAAAAAAAAAATGTAATTTATTCTTTAAATATTTCTGCTCCATTCTTGTAACCTCACCCAAAAATGCTGTCAACAATTACTCACCCTCATGTCATTCCACACCCATAAGACCTTCGTTCATCTTCAGAACAGAGGGAACAGAAAGCTCTCTGATTTCATCAAAAAAATTTTCATTTGTGTTCCGATGATGAATGAAGGTCTTATGGGTTTGGAATGACATTAGGGTGAGTAATTAATGAAAAATTTTTGGGTGAACTAACCTTTTAAATAAACTGTTACATTCAAAAATAAAATAGGTTGTGAACAACACTTCATTTATTTTTATTTTCATTTTCATAGTCATAACACTGATTTTTGTAGTTTATATCCACGCACCTGTGAGCCTCAGCCATTTCGTGCTCCTGTTGACAGAGTTTAGTCTTAAGAGTGGCAATCTCTTGCTGAAACAGTCTCATTTTCTCAGGCTCGATGCCCTGAGAGCTCATCTGAGCCGCACGGAGCTTCTCCACCTCTGCTTTCAGCTCTGGACACACAGGTTCATGAAATATGTTACATGTCATAACATATGTTACATGTCATACACATTCAAATTATCTATGCAAAGAAAATAATAATAAATAAAAAAATTAAATGGTGGATATTTTATTGCTGTCAGTGGCTGTACACAACACACATACACATTAGTGAATTACTGCCCTCTAGAGGAGAGCTGTGCTGGTACGTTATTGTTGGTTATGACAGCTGATGGAGTATAAACACCAACAGAATTAACAGATGTAACACAGTTAAACACAGGTGACTGACCTCGGATCAGTTTGGCGTTGGTGTCCTCGTTGACTTTGGCAATGTTAATGATCATACGGGCCTGCTGGGCGTAACGCAGCGTGCTCAGGCTCTCGTCCATGCTACTGGCTGCAGGGCTCAGGGTGGCGATCATGGCTGTCTTGGAGTTCCCACCGAGGCTTTCCTTCAGTAACCTGAACACAAGAGGGAGCTGAAGCACTTCTGTTTCTTTTGACAGCAATATATCTTGCATGTTATGCTATATTTTACATTTAATGAAAATTAACAAAAGTTGCTGGTCTTATTGTGCACAATTCATCAGCACCCGTTTGTTTTCTTTCATCAAAATATTTAAAATTTTGTTTCCATTTTATAAATCAGAATATCATTAATGGGTGGGGAAATTAATAAATAAAAATAAAACATCATGGGTGTGAAAATACATTATATTGCAGAAGCTGTTTTGTGTTGTAGCTGTTTTTTGATTGTTTTAGTTGAACTAATAAAACAGCAGTGAAATATTATATAAATCAAAACGAACTCATAAGCAAAAGTTTCTCACCATGTGAGCACTGACTCTCTGTATGGGATGAAGACTTTCTTTCTGCTCTGAGTCTGTTCCGAGAGCGACGAAATCACCTTTCCCAGAGTGAGTAGAGACTTGTTGATACTTGCTCCCTCCTGGGAAAAATAAATAAATTGTCCAACTTAAGATTTCATGATGCATTGCATTATTTCATAAAGAATCATAATCCAATCATTGTCAGAGCAAATATATATGCCCCTATTAACATGTACAGAACAGTAAGCAGCAGAATGCATTATGGGTAATCATGACACAGAATAAACAGAGCTATTGGATGCTGGATTACCCTGAGCCGGTCTCCACTGGTCTGGGCTGAAGTACAGCGCTCACTTCCTGCCAAATCTACCAGATTGATCCGGCTGGTGATGTAGTGATCGTGCTCCTCTTCCTCCACAAACTCAGTCTGTGCACATGCAAACAACATCATATGAACATAACCATCACAAATGCATTAATAAACTATTAATTTGCTGCTTGAAGTAAAAGTAGCATCTCACTTCAATAGGACAAATGTAACCAAATAAATCTAAAGGTCTTACTTTAGTTTGCGTCATGACCAGAGTGAAAACAGAGTGCGATCTGGAGCTTTTATCGTTCATGCCGGTGGCGGCCGTGGCTCTCTGTTTGTTACCGAGTTCAAGCCAAGTCTTAGAAGATGACATAGGGAAAAAGGAAGTTGTATTAATAGTTAAACACATTAAAAAAATGGGCTTTGAATGTATAAAGTTAACAGAAATGCAAATGTAAATTACCCGAATATCAGCATAGGATGTGACTACATTCCTGAAAGAGAGCATAAAGATTAGTAACAGCAGCACAAAACTAAACAAAAACAACCGAATCCAAAACAAAATAACACAACAAAATAATAAAAAAAAAACAACCAAATGCAAAAAATAACAAATCAATAACACAACAAAATAAACAAAAAAGTACAACACAACAAAATAACAAAAAAAACAAAGAAAAAAAAACAACTGAATCCAAACCAAAACAGTCGGATCCAAACAAACACTACAACACTACAAAATAAAGACCAAACCATATCAATAACAAAAAATAAAAACAACAAAAACAACCAAAACTACAACACAATAAAATAACAAGCCAAATCAATAGCACAACAAAATAACAAAACTAAAACAATAAGACAACAAAATTACTAAAACAACCAAAACAACTGAATCCAAACTAAAACAAACCAAAACCAAACAAAACTACAACACAACAAAATAACAAAACAACCAAAACCAACCAAAACAACTGAATCCAAACCAAAACAAAAACAACCAAATCCAAACCAAAACCAAAACAACCAAACCAAACAAAACTAGGAAACTAAACAAAACTAACAAAATAAAAACAATAAAAAAATTCTCTGGTTTTCCATGAGTATAGTAACCGTGGTGTTTGGTTTAAATGTTTGCTTACGTGGACAGGTCTGCAACATAAGGCCCGTAAACGGGATGTTCTCTGACACGCAACTGGAAAAGACATGAAAAGAATGGAATTGCTCATCAATTAGGAAAACAAAGAAACAACATGACGTTTGTAGCATTTAATGCGTTTTATTGAGTAGTTGTACTTACAGGCATTTTCTTCAGGTTTTGTTCGTCCTTTGCCACCAGCAAATCATGGATTTTCTCATTGTAAATCTCAAAATAGCTCATCTCCAGATGGCAAGAGATCTTTAAAATAAATAAACTTGCATTTAAAAAGGTTAAACACACTATAATTATAATTCATCCATAAACTGTAAATGAATAATTATTGTATGTGACAGTAGTAACCTCTTTGGTTTCAGTTCTGGACAATCTTGAGAAAAGCTCCTCGCAGAATCTGGGAATAACTCCAGCCTCTTCACCAAAACCCATCATACTAGAAAACATCCAAAATGACACTTAAAAATTATTGATGTAAATAGTAAGCCGTTTTTCCTTTAAGTAGTTTTGAATATTTATTAAAAACACAGTGTCAAAGAGAAACGTCACTTACGTGTAGGACTTTCCAGAACCTGTTTGGCCGTAGGCAAAAAGACAAGTGTTAAATCCCTCAAATGCTCTTTCAAGCAAGGGCCGAGCCAGTTTTTCATAAACCATCTGCTGACTTGCAAAACTTGCATCCGATTCATTGATGGAGCAAAAAGAGAAGTCAAAGGTAAATGAGTAGTTTTGTTTAGTATCCGGATGTTGCACTAAAGTTTCTTGGTTGTCCATGAAGATCACCTGACGGGCTTTCTCATTCTTCTCCCTGCGGACACAATGAAGTGAAACTTTAAGTACAAATAAGTGGCATTGTCCTCTAAAATAATTATATTAATTAATTATATAATAGTACATTATACATTATTATATGTATATTATTATTGTAATAATTAACATTATTATAATATTAAAATGTTCAGGTCAAACTAAATACTAAAACTATTTAGAATTTTCTCGCAATAGTTATTATTTTATACAGTCAGACAGGCCGAACTCACCTTTTTATTACGTTTTTTTTTTTTTTTAAGTAACAAATTTGTATACTAATCAACATGCAGCCAAAATAAAAGTTTAAAAACAATTTCTTACCTTGAACTGAAAGGTCTAACTCGAACTGCAACAGTGACCGTACTGTTCTCCATCTTCAGTTCTTGAGCACTTGTTCTGCTCACAGCTTCAGGAGGAACATGTCCTTCAGCAGCAGTGGTTCTAGAAGCTCTCGTTCCTCCATGAGCTGTGGAGCTCATTAGGGTGGTAGGTCTCCTCACCTGTGCTGAATGTGATGCGGGTGTCATGTGCCTATTTAAACCACCAATCGGAACCTTCTCACTGGTTGCGCCACATGCTGATCTGCCAGTTTCGGTGCTCATCTGTGGTGGCTTCTGTCTTCCAGCAGATGTGTTCTTTGTAGGTGTGGGTCTAGATGCATCTTTACCAGCCAACCTCTCAAAGACGTCCCTCTTGACACTTAATTTCTCAAACTGGGTTCTTCTTGTAGGTGTTGAAATGGTTTTACCCTCATTATGGGTGGCACTGACCTTCTCAGAACTTGTTTTGTGAGCACCACATGAGGTTTTCCCAGGTGTTTTGATAGTTTCATGGGACTCTTTTGCTGAAGATGGTGCTGGATTGGGTTCGGTCAGGACTTTGGTTCTGCTGATGGACCCCGTTCTTGTCCGGCGCTGAAGGGTCAGACGTTTCTCTCCTCTTTGGTTCTCTTGTGTGGTTTCTTCATGGTGGTTTACATGGGGTTTGCTGGGTTTTCTCTGAAGAGTGAGTCTGCCAGAAGATGGTGTTTTAAATGTGTTTTCTCCACATTTTGTGAGTGCTGAGACAACATAAGTCCTGTTCACTTCTTTTGTTTTATTAAAAGATGATGTGTTCTCCTCTTTTGATCCATCCATCATTTAATAGGTCCAAACATAACACTTTTGAATATAAAATTGTTTTAAGATTGCCCCGCATATACTTCAGTCCACAAATGTCTTCATTGTTTTATAATAACGAGGTGAATAACCTGTCAATTTATTTAAAAATACATATTGACGTAAACACATAACTAAAACTGACCTGCAAGTGTTGATATCCTGTCATTAAACAATCGTTTTGTAAATTAAAAGTTATTTTGTTTACGGATTAAAATCGCAGTCATTTCTTCTTCCCGTTTACTTCCGTTTTAATGTTGAGAAAGTAACAGACTGTACATCGCTAAATAACAACAATAACTCGCTGTTCACACTCCGCCATACCGCCGCTCTAATTCAAAAACAGTAGGCGTGCTGTGATTGGTCAGTTCAGACTGACGCCAGGGCACGCAGTAACACCCACCAACCAACAGATGGCAGAGTACGGGTGAATCTCCAAGCCTGAGAACGGGGTGTTTCAGCCGAAAATGAGAAGGCAGAAATAAAGCACTTTTGTATGGTATTAACACGAATACATTTCTTATTGCGATATTTTAGGCACATAAAAAGCGCATTTCTCACCATTTACATTTACTGTAATGTGAAAAACTATTTAATTTATTTCGACATTGCGGTAATCTTTATTTTACTGTCTTCAGTTTATGCTTATTTAAATAATAAACTTCGTTTTACAGCTTAATTGTCTTTTACACGTTATTACTTATAGACCTTCAGGTTAGACGTAAATTTAACGCAGATAAAAACGAGGTTGTGAGGACGTAGTTTTTACAGTAGCTTGCTGTATAAAGGTCCTAGATCACTTCATTTTCACAAGTCACAACTTTTAAAACTGTTTTATGGAGATTTATTAAAGTTTTATTCGGAAAGACGTTAAATTCCTCACAGCCTCGTTTTCATTCCTGTCGAAAATTAAACATGGCGCAACACTGACTATAATCATTCTTTTCTCATTTTGGCACTGTATTTTTTATTCTATTTACAGTTTATTTAAAAAAAAAAAAAACTTGTTTTACATTTTTACTATATACACTACCGCTCAAAAGTTTGGGATCAGTAATATTTTTAATGTTTTTAAAAGAAGTTTTGTCTGCTCACCAAGGCTTAATTTATTTAATTAAAAATACAGCAAAAACAGTAATATTGTCAAAAATTATTACAATTTAAAATAACTGTTTTATACTTGAATATATTTTACAAAGTAATTTATTCTTATGATGTCAAAGCTGAATTTTCAGCACCATTACTCCAGTCTTCAGTGTCACATGATCCTTCAGAAATCATTCTAATATGATGATTAGTTCCTCAAGAAACATTTGTTATTATTATCAATGTTGAAAACAGTTGTGTACTTTTTTTTTTCAGGATTCCTTGATGAATAGAAAGTTCAAAAGAACAGCATTTATCTGAAATACAAAGCTTTTGTAACATTTTACACTACCGTTCAAAAGTTTGGGGTCAGTAAGAATTTTTATTTATTTATTTATTTTTTAAAAGAAATGAAAGAAAGTAACACTTTTATTCAGCAAGGATGCATTAAATCAATCAAAAGTGACATTTATAATGTTACAAAAGATTAGATTTCAGATAAACACTGTTCTTTTGAACTTTCTATTCATAAAAGAATCCTGAAAAAAATATTGTACACAAATATTTTGTACAATTGTACACATTAAATGTTTCTTGAGCAGCAAATCGACATATTAGAATGATTTCTGAAGGATCATGTGACACTGAAGACTGGAGTAATGATGCTGAAAATTCAGCTTTGCCAACACAAGAGTAAATTACATTTTAAAATAGAAAACTTTTATTAATAAAATTTTAAATTGTAATAATATTTCACAATATTACTGTTTTTACTGTATTTTTAATTAAGTAAATGCACCCTTGGTGAGCAGACGAAACTTCTTTTAAAAACATTAAAAATCTAACCGATCCCAAACTTTTGAGCGGTAGTGTACATACCTTAAATATGACAAATTCCCTGTCATTTATAAAGTTTAATTTAATATCTAAACACATTTTTTCAATATTTTAAAAGTATTTCATACTATATGAAATATAGTATGATTTACTGTATATGATACAGTAACCAATTAACAGGTTTACACCATAGTATTTTTACATTCTTTTCCATTAACTTTACTAACAATTTCAAAATGTGAGGTGATGTGATTATTGTGCATGTTATTATACCGGAAATAGTCAGAAGAGACATTTGCATCATTTATTGAAAACACAAATTACAAAAGTTGCAACAAAACCTTTAACAATAAAATATATTTGCTGGTTATTTCCTAGCAGCTCTTTTGTCATGCTTCCTGATGATGTCGATGAGGTTGCTCTTGGTTCCGATGATGTCGTCCTCCTCTCCATGGTTGCTCCTCTGTTTGGCTCTCCTCTGCTGTTCGAACAGATGGGGTGAGTTGAGAAGTTGTGGTGGCAGTATGGAGCCGGTGGGCTTCACTCGGTTCACAATGTCCAGAAACAGCCGTTTGTTGTTGTTATTCATGAAGGTGATGGCGGTGCCTCTGTGGCCCAGTCTACCAGCTCGACCAATCTAAAAGGTTCAAACATAGTGTATCATTAAAGAAATGAACCTTCAATGTTTAAGTGTTTTATATAAAACACTTCATACCTGATGAACATATTCATCCATGTTAGCTGGCATGTCAAAGTTCACTACCAGCTTAACATTGACCAGGTCCAGCCCTCTTCCAAGAATACCAGTGCTGATTACTACTTCAAACTGACCCTCGAGTAGACCCTACAAAACACCAACACGTGGGAAAAGACGGAGAAGCAGTTTGGCTCTGGGAAATGATTTTTTTTCCCATCTTTGTGGGAAGTTCAATAAAAATTATACTTTTGGACATTTGTGGGCTGCTTTTAAAAAACATTTTTTGCATTACCTTTACAATTTTGTTGCGTTCCCACTGCGTCTTGTCCGAGTGGATGGCGACTGCGTTTAAGCCCATGACCTTTTGCACAGCTTCACACAGCAGATCGGCCCCAAGTTTGCAGTCTACGAATACAACCACCGGCGGCTGGTAGAGCTTTCTGTCCTGTGAACACACAAAAAGCCATAATTTAGATAATATCCTACTAAAGCAAACCCAATAATCTAATATAAACGAAAATTATAGATGAAGTGGAAATGAAACAATGTACAAATATTAATAGTAAATAAAACAAAAATATAGCTTTCACTTTCTGTTTGTTTCTGCTGTAAAACAGTTTCTGTTGAATTTACAAAAAAGTTCTAATTCTAAAACTTAAATTATGCCATTTCATATTTTATGGACAATTATGCTAAAATATATTAAATATAAAATTAATAAAATGTATTTATTTACTTTTTTACTTAATTTCACATTTATAAATTCACTTATGTAGATTCATATTATTGATGGACAATTATTCTAAAATATTACGCATAATATTAATGTATTTATCTATGCATGTATTTATTAGTTTATTTAATTTCACATTTATACATTTATTTTTATCAATTATGCTATTTCATATTTTTAATGGATCATTCTAATATTAAACATAATTATTCATATATTTAATTTCATATTTATCATTTGTTATTTATTATTCTAAAATATTAAATAATATAAATAAAGAATTGTATTTGTTCATTTCATATTTTTCAATTAATATTATTTATCAATTGTGTTATTTCATATTTATGAATTCATATTTATTAGTTGTTATACACTATGTCTGATGGACAATTATTCTAAAATATTACATATTATACTAATATATGTATGTACGTATGTGTTTATTTGAATAGCTAGCTGGGAATTTTTTGCCCACAGGTTGTGATTTATAAAATGCTTTCCTGCTTTGTGTCCCTGGTAAGCCGTTGCTACTTTTCCTGGAGCAAAGCCATTTGAGGACCCGCCCATTTCCTCTGGAGAGGAGGGTAAGACACAACGGCAAAGACTGCCCCACAGACTTCCACTGTAAATGCATTTCTGTCAACAAGTCAGTCGACTCGACAGCAGGCAAATCTGTATAGCAAATCTGAATATTCTTTTTTAAAATCAAAATGTGACGCATTTCCACAGATGAATCGTGCACAAAAACTTGCATCAAGAAAGCAAATGGGGTCAATTTTGAGTGTAGTTTCTACAGTAAACTTACATTTAAAATCTCAAAAAGCTTCTTTTTCTTTGACGGCTCCTCCACCCAGAGGACGATCTGCCGAACGTTGGCGCAGGGTTGGTTCTTCCGTCCAATGGTTATGCTCACAGGGTCACGGGTGAGACGAGCAGCTAGCTGTTCCGTTCCTGTGGGAATGGTGGCTGACGTCAACAGCGTCTGATGGTCTTCAGGGACGTGCTCCAAAATTTCAAGAACCTGTTGCTGGAATCCCATCTTCAGCATGGTATCTGCCTTTGAATGTTTTTGAAAATTATATTAATAATTACACTGATTAAAATATGGATGGATGGATGGATGGACGCATGGATGCTTACCTCATCAACCACAATGGCCCTGACATCATCCAGCCGTACAGCCTTCTGTTTCAGGATCTCAATGAGGCGTCCTGGAGTGGCTATTACAATCTGGACAAAGGAAGAATTGAACAAATAAGGTGTTGTGGATTCTGAACTGACAAACATTACCCTAAACTTTACCCAAAAGTACCTTGATCTTCTGCTTGAGTCGATGCAGCTGAGGAGGTAAAGGCATCCCACCCACCAGCAGGGCAGTTCTCATGTTCGGCAGACCCATCACCAGCTCTTTCGTCTGCGTCTCTATCTGAATGGCCAGCTCTCTGGTTGGGGTCAGGATGAGACACGTGGGAGAAGATGGAAAAGCTGTCTGGCTCTGGGAAATGATCAAAATACATCAATTATTTGTGGGAAGTACAAATAACATGGACCAAAAAAAAAAGAGGCAACCCAGGACATAAAAAACCTTAATTAGTATATTTTTAAATTTAAAAAAAGATTAAAAAGATACTGAAAAATACTGTTTCATTTTATATATATATATATATATATATATATATATATATTTTTATTTATTTATTTATTTATTTATTTATTTTTTTTTTTTTTTACAAAAATAAGCACAAATTTGATTTGTTTTTACTTATTGACAATTTTATCATTTGTAACTTATTTTATCATGTCCAAATCTCTCTTTATAGTAATTACACACAGGAAAAAAATAAATCTGGAAATTAATGACTTAATAAAAAAGTGAAACTCTAGTGAAATTTTTTATTTAACACATTAAATAAATAAATAAACTTGCCAAAATAGAAAGACTGAAGGCAAATGTTCGTACCTAAAAATGAACCCTGATATGAAACGTTAATGTGACATTATAGCTGTCCGGGGAAATATGAGTTTTATATAACAATTGCCCTTATCTGAACTAAGCATTCTGGTTGTGAACTTTTCAGAGGAAGTGCACTGGAATTATAGACCGGTCAAAAATAGATCTGCTCTTATGAATTACTCATACTGGCGGGGCGCAGGAGAGAACTCACTATCTAGGGTAACAGCTGTTACCTTAAAAGAGTTTTCTATTTAAACAGGATGACCTGAGAGACAACACTGACACACAAAATTTCCATTATCTATCTATCACAATTGTGGGCTGCATATATCTCAATTGAATTTTCATAATTGATGAACATTAACGTTATTGCACTGAAATGAAACAAAACTGAGCTAAATTGAGCTGAAAAATGACACTATTACTGTATTACTGTACCTTCTGTAGAGCTGCTTTACAGCTGAAACTGAAAACTGAATGTGTTTCATAATTGATTAATTTTACAAGATTAATACTGTAATTTTCCTGCTTATTAATGTGATGCTGCTTTGAATCAATCTGCACTGTTTAAAGGGTTAGTTCACCCAAAAATGAAATTTCTGTCATTTATTACTCACCCTCATGTCGTTCCACACCTGTGAAACCTTCGTTCATTTTCAGAACACAAATTAAGATATTTTTGATGAAATCCAAGAGGTTTTTTATCCCAACAGCAACATAATTACCACATTCAAGATCCAGAAAAGTATTAAAGACAACGTTAAAACAGTTCATGTGACTACAGTGGTTCAACCTTAATGTTATGAAGCAAGGAGAATACTTTTTGTGCGCAAAAACAAAACAAAACAAAAATAATGACGCTTCCATGTTTACATCCGAATGCCGACTCAGTATTGGCCGACGCTGTTCACATGAGCAGCAAGACACATGCACCCACTGTAGTCACGTTGACTATTTTAACAATGTCTTTACCTCTTTTCTGGTCCTTAAATGAGTTAATTATGTTGCTTTCTATGGGGGATAAAAAATTGGATTTCATCAAAAATATCTTAATTTGTGTTCCGAAGATGAACGAAGGTCTTACGGGTGTGAAACGACATGAGGGTGAGTAATTAATGACAGAAATTTCATTTTTGGGTGAACTAACCCTTTAAAGCACTATTTAAATACTTAAAGAGGCAGTTCACTCAAAAAATTTAATTCTGTCATGATTTACTCACCCACAAGTTGTTCCAAACCTGTATGAGTTTCTTTCTCCTGCTGAACACAAAAGAAGATATTTTGAAGAAAGTTTGGTAACCAAACTGTTTCTGGTCCTTGCTGACTTCCATAGTATGGAAAAAAATAAAATAGGCTACTATAGAAGTAAATGGGGACCAGCAATTCTTTGGTTACCAACATTCTTCAAAAAATATCGTTTGAAGAAGAAAGAAATTCATACAGGTTTGGAACAACATAAGGGTGTAAAGGGGGGTGAACTATGCCTATGAACTATGAACTTAAGATGTTCACTACTACAGTATTTACCTGGAGTGCATGCATTACCACTGGAAGAAGGAAGGCAACGGTCTTTCCAGAGCCCGTGTCTGCAGTGGCAATCACATCTCTGCCGGTTAAACCAACAGGAACCATCTGCATCTGGATGGGAGTGGGTGCCTCATAACCGGCCTTCTTCAGGTTGAGCCTGAGTGCTGTGGGAAAGTTACAGTGTTCGAACTCTATTATAGGTCTGCAGACCTCACTGCCAGCAGTCACTATAGCCAGCTCTGTTTGAACTCTCTTAATCTGCTCCTCAGTCAGTTCAGATATGAAACTATCCTCCTTGTAAGAGTAACTTTCAGTGTCAGTTTTTGACGCATTAGAGGTCTTTGAACCCTCCTGAGGATCCTTAGAAAAGACCTTCTCGCCAAAACCGAAGCACATTTTAGCTAGATGACTGGCTTTACACTCCAGGCTGCAGACATCATTGTCTGTTTTATCGCAGATGTATTCTCCATATCGTCCACACATGACGCACACAGGTTCTCCCGGCTCTGGCCATCTCTGGTTCTTCTTGAAGGACTTCACTGGTTCCTCCTCTTCATCTGGTTCTTCAGTCTCTGTCTGATCGGGTTCCTCCTCTGTTTCAGTGTTCACAGTCTCGTCTGGAGGACAGATGTCAGATGGAGATGTGGAAACGGTGTCTTCGGGTGTCGGTTTGCTTCTCTTGGGGTTCTGCTGATGGGACTCAGGGGCTCTCTTGAGCTTTAGCGATCTCGGCATAAACATTTTCTGCCCGCATTCACCACACAGATACGAACTAAAACAAAACAAAAGAAAAACGACGATTATATATCTTTTGGAAACGCTTTATTTCAGAGAACTCAAAATATGTGGACTGAGTCGCTTCTAAAAAAAAAGTCGCGCAGATGTGACGTCATATAAACAACCGTCAAGCTGGGCATTGTAGTTTTTAAAGATTAAAGAATTTAAATATTATTATTATATACGCTAGTATTATACTTATTATATCAGTTCATAATATATCATTTAACTACTAATATTAACATTTCTATACAGCACATATTTATGTATATCTTCATGTATATTTCACAAGATTTAAAGGTCAGTAAAATTATTTTTTCTTTATTGAGAAATAAAGAAATTTCTCTATTATTTTAGATTTATGAAATTCACCTGGACAATGTATTATACTAAAGTTTTAATGAATGAAATACGACATCATTGTACTTATTATAAATTATTATTATTATTTATAAATAATAATAATAATAGTTTTATATAATAATTTATTACATCAGTTAATAATATATAATTAAAAATATATTAAAATTTAACTTAAAAGCATATAAGTCACGTATAAAAGTTCATGCATATTCGTCAAGACTTGAAGATCAATAGGATAATTATTTTACTTTATTGAAAAATATTTGTGAAATTCACCTGGGTCATGTATTATATTGTTTTGTGTTTGTTAATGGAATACGACATTATTGTACTGATTACATCTGCTTATAATAAATAATAATAATTATTATTATTATTTCACAATAAAAAAGCCATATGTTTTGAATTTGTATATATTTGTGTATATGTAGGCCAACAGAACATTGAAGAACTAAGGGTCACTAAAATAATAATTTTATTATGAATTATATATTTTATATTTTAGATGGGTCAGCAGTAGACTCGAGGTGGATATTGTATTTTCATCTAGGCCTACTATTTATTTATTTATTTATTTATTTAACCAAATTGTGAATTTCTCCATATAAATATGAAGAATACAGTTTCACTAATGTAATGTTAATGATTTACGACAACATCACACTATTAATAAAATACAATAAATTGCATAACAAATTATGAAAAAACGTGTTCTGATTTTTTATGTTTATGTGTGTGTATAGAGCATATTAATAATATCTATGTTATAAAATGTCACTGGATCCCATTTCTAGCATAGTCCTCCCAATTTCTGCCAGTTTTGGATTGTTGGCGTGTTGGGCGGAGCGCGCATGCGCAGAAGGCTCACTCTCACACTGCTGCAGGGAGACCGCAGGACGCTGGATGAATAGAGGGAGAATAACCGTAAATATCCAGATGGGAATATGTGGGCAGAGCATGGCGAGGTCCTAAAGAAGACAAAGACTTTTTAGATAGCTCTTTTAAATCGGAACATGAGGGATTATTAAGGAGAAAAACAGCCGAAATTCAAATGGGGTACCAGAATGGATGAAGCTGTATGGGCAGAACCCCACTTTTATTACCGGATCGGAGCGAATTTGATGTGAAAATAAGCCCAACCGAGTGTTTGAACAGCGATATGACACATGTATGTTACAAAATCTGATATATATGTGTGAGATAAAAAGCAAAAAGTCAGATTTGATGCATTGAATTCCTTCGGAGAGATGTCATCGTTGTAAGTACTGGATGTGACACTGCAGCTGTGAACATGGGAGATCTGACCGACTCCAGGGATCCGAAAAAGACTTTCATTGTTCCTGCCATCAAGTCTTTTGAACATTATGATTTTAATAGAGCTAAAATCAGAGCAAGCCTCACATGGCTGGTGGCCAAAGCCTTTGGTACAGGTAGGTGGCGTGCTTCTCTTTCTCCACCATCATCTTTGTCTCTTGATTTGATTGCCAATGTGTTGCTTTGAATACGTTTGATATCAAATTAAAATAAAACCATATTTTAACTACGAATGCATATTATAATGTAATATTCAGAGTGTTAATGACTGCATTTTGCTCATGCAGTGAGTCTGACAGGATTTTGTATTATATTACATAATATTAATATTCAACAATTGTTATATATAATTTTAGACTGTTTCATAAATAGCTGTTGTTTATTAATTTTATCCAGTACTTATGGTGTAATGTAAACAAAACAAGTTCTGCCATGCTTTTTTAAATATGTAAAATGGTTACCTTGTAAATATCATGGTATATGAATATGCTAATTGTTCAGAACTGTGATATTATGTAGTGTTGACAGAATCATTATTAAACATGATACACTTTATACAACATATTTACAATATTTTTGTTTGTATATATGAAACATGGTCATGTGATGGCCTTTCTTTATCTGTAAACTCAAACCCTTATGAAAAAGAAGTACACTTTAGCATACTTTTAAAAAGAGCACTTATTACAGAAATAACCTACTTTAAAAGAATATACTTAAGTGCCAACTGAATGTAATGTTTCCAGGCACTTAATTAAATGTTATTTGTAATTTAATGAAAATGTATTATAGTTTAAATTTATATTGCATGAAATTAGTTGAACTTAAGTGTTTTTTTTACCCACTTAAGTAGGACTTAAGTACATCTTCATCCTCCAATTTCACAGAAAAGGCTTAAGCCTAGTCTCAGACTAAAATGTATGTTTTACCTGTCTACAGGCATAATTTACTAAAATATGTCAGTGCCATTGTTTTGTCTCAATATGCACACTAGTAATATATATATTTTTTTTTGTTTGTTTGTTTTCTAAGGCACATTTATAAAAGCTACTTAAATGTCCTAACTGAATTAAGGCCTAATCCTGGTTTAATCTAAGCCCTGTCTGTGAAACCGGGCCTATAAGTGTAATTTCATAAATACTGTCTTTTGAAATATAGTTAAAGTGTACTGCTGCTGAATGTACCAACAATAATTTAAAGGTGCTCTAAGTGATGTCACCCCTTTTTTAGGCCAAAACATTTTTTGCCACATACAGCAAACATCTCCTCACTATCCGCTAGCTGCCTGTCCCCTGAACACACTGTAAAAAAACGCGGTCTCTGTAGTTGCCACAAGCTCCGAAAACGGCAATAAAAACAAACTGGTGCAGCCTGGACCACGAATCATAATAAACATGCTCCAGCCAATAACCGACAAGAATGATTTTAAATGCACGTTCATGACTGTTTCAGGAAGCATGGAGGGGAGGGGGGAGGAGGAGGAGGAGGGAGGGTCTAGCTAGCCTCTGTTTTGTTTGACAACACTTCGAACATCAACAGGAAGTTACTCCACCCAGGATCACTTAGAGCACCTTTAAGTAAATTAAAATATACTTTGATGTCATTTCTATTGAGAATTGTATGTCATTTATTTAACCCTCTGGTGCTGCTCGCGTGGCGGTCAAAAACGAGGTTTTTTATTTCAGTGAAATGAAAGTACTGTATTTTAGTTCAATAATTTTTTTATTTAATATTTTGTATTTTAGTGGATTTTATGGTATTATATTTATGGAACAGTTGTGATGCATTTAAAATTTCCTACTTAAATTGTCATAAATCTTGAATGCTTTGGAGCACACACACTTAAGTTTGGACTCTTTTTAAAGAAGACACCACAGATTATTTCTAAAAGTTAAAAAAGTGCAAGTAAAAAAAAAACTAAGTTTAAATTTATTATTATAAAAAATGCACAAAAATACTATTTTAAAATTTTATAGGAAATATATATTTTCCATAACATGTTTTACTCTTAAACTGTGAGAAAATCAAAGCCATAAATCTAAACAAGTTGTGTTCTAAATTTGATGTTGATATTGAGATTGAGCTTTTAGTAAGATTTTGTTTGGGTGCAGTACCACTAGATGAAATTCATCTCACATTCATTTCCAATGTGGTCATTTTCGACTGCGAACAGTACAAGTGTGACTATGTTTTTCAGGACCATTTAACCTTTTCAAATCATGTCCATGATTTTTTTTGTGTGTGTGTGTGTGTGTGTGTGTGTGTGTGTGTGTGTGTGTGTGTGTGTGTGTGTGTGTGTTCACATAGCAAGTGCTAAAACCTTTGCCAAGTTTCGTACCATTCTGATGAAGTAAACATTTCTAAAAAACAAAAACGTACAATTTTTCAGTCAAAAATGACTGAAGAGCACCATAGGGTTAAATATATTTGCAATTACACATTTGCAATGGTGAAGTTGCAATTTAGTACATTTAAAATATAATAACTTTAAATGTAATATTGAATAACACACCACAGTTAATCAAGTACTTTACATGTACTTTAGTATTTAGTATACTAAGTATTACAAATTTAGTATTACAAAGTGCACTTTTTAGTAATGTGCTTAAGTGTGTTAAGAAACATAGTCATGAAAGTGTACTCTTTAAGTTCACTTAAGTGGCTTTTTCATCAATATTATATTATCTGCAAGCACATTTTTTTTAAATACTTTTAAGATTTGAAGTACACTACAAGTGCACATCCAATACAATTAATCACACTTCTTTTTCATAAAGTAATTGACTTTCAGTGCAACTTGATATCAAAATATCAGTCAGAGAATACAAAAACCAAAATGTGATATATGAGACACATTGTGGTGAATATTGTGACAGAATGTCAGCTTTTAGTTGGTCACTTTGTGTGCTGAATTTGACCATATGATGCTCATAAATGAAGTTTCATGTTCATATTCAGTCAGATCAGTACAAGCTCGATATCTAGTTTGACAGATTGACGTCCATGTTTATTCGCTATCTAGTCACTGAGCTCAGCTGTATGTTTGGTTTAACAGTGCAGACCCATTGTGATTGGCTAACTGATGTAACCACCGGCCATCTGGTCTCCTTTAGGTCCTCTCATTAAAATGCGCAGTCAGGTCTTCAGGCCCATGTCAGAGTGGTTATTGTTTAGCATCTCTGATTTAAAGTGACCTTAAATTTAAAGGACAAGACACTGAACTCCAGGGTGAGGGTATGGAAATGTTCTGTAGTTTGATTGACAGGCCTTATTGACCCGTTTGTTGACTTGTCTTGAGGTGTAGCCTTAGGACAGATGATAAAAGGCTACATTTCTCCATACAAAGAATGATTTAATCAACGCATTTCAGACCACAAATGTAATATTTAAAAACATAATGTGCCAGGGCTTTAAACGAATATATGTATGATGCTGCCCGACTAGTTATAATGAAATACAAGCAGTTGTTTGGATGAACAGAGATTGGTCAGCTTAAAGTCCATAAAAGCTTTTCCATTGATCCATTTTGGTCAGTTGGGACAGATGGAGATAATGAATTGGTTATTTAATGGCATGCACTCTGAATCTCTTTCTTGATTGCATATTGGTTTCTGAAAACTGAATGGTTTATTACTTGTTTATTGTGAAAGTGAATGTGTGTGAAATAAACTTCAAAGTGGGGAAAGTTAACTGACAGTTCTCATTCAAACAGAGAGAGCTGACACATCACAAACACACTGTATAAAAGGCACAGCTGTATGACACTCTTATTGTAGTGGGTATATGTGAATAATCTGAAAAGTTAATTAAAGGATTTATTAAATTATAATTTAAAATGATAAATGATTAAAACATGTTTGTACATTTTATTAAATAAATAAACACAATCTAATAATTTGCAGTTTAGGCCTGCCTTTCAATTACACAGTAATGCTGAATGGCTATAATTACTCACTTTATACCCCTAATAAAACAAACAAACAAAAAAATCTATTTAATAGTGGCGTCAATATCAGTATCAGTGACCTTTATTCATAGCACTTAGTAAAAAGATGCCATTAAAAAAAAAAAAAATACTGTCTTTATGTTGTTTCCACATTCATTTACAGATTCAGTGTAAAATATATTTATGATAACAATCTGTATGATTATTTAGATTTTTTTTATCAGTTGACAGTCCTATAAATAAATATATATTAAATATTTTTTTGTCAGATTTGCCCAGACCTACTGTGTATGCGATTTATTTTCAGAAGCAAAAGTCATATGCAAAATATTCAAATTTAATTAAAAAAAATTTATTTCAACTCGAAATCATTTTTTATGTGTACTTGCTGTATTTATGTACTGTACAATAATCACTGTTTTTACAATATATTTTAATAAATGAAAATATTTTTTCACTAATGCATCAGTACATCACAAAAACAGCAGTTTTTGCCTAAACATAAAAAAAAAAAAAAATGGTTTTCATGTTTTCCATCAAAAATGCCACGCAAAGACGTTGTGACAACACAAATGAATCTGATTCACTTTTGAACGAGCTCACAGATGTAATCAAATGAATCGGACTCACAGAAATTAAAGGGATAGTTCACCCAAAAATAAAAATCATCTCACTTCAAGCCATCCAAGGTGTATGTGACTTTCTTCTGTCAGACGAATACATTTGGAGATATATTTAAAAATATCCTGGCTCCTTTAAGGGTGCTTTCACACCTGCCTCATTTAGTTCGGTTGAATCGTACCAGAGTTCGTTTCCCCCTTTGGTGCGGTTCGTTTGGGCAGGTGTGAAAGCAGCAATCGCACTCGGGTGCGCACTAAAAGTGGACCAAACAAGCGTACCGAGACCTGCTTGAAGAGGTGGTCTCGGTACGCTTTCAAACGAACTCTGGAGCGGTTCGCTTGAGATGTGAAAGCAATCCGACCCAGTTAATGGACCAACGAACCAAATGACATCATAATTCATAACGGAAAATGCGATAGTGTCTGATTCTGTGAGTGAGCACATTATTTACCACAGATGTAAACCAACGAGCGCCGCTGTTGTGTAATTGCACTTCTCCGTGTGAGAATGCTGTCCCGACAAAGCCTTTTTCCTGCTCTGCTTCATTATAAAATGTAGCTTATATAGTCTCTCTCGACACGCTGACAGGTCGCCTACTACACAGCGCTGGGAAACCAGAGACAGACCGAGAGAGACAAAGAGCGCGCGTTTGAATTTGCCGCAGTATTAATATGAATGTAGTATATAATTTAACAGCGGGAAAGACGGCTACATTTATAAAGTGTTTGCGTGTGTCTCGACAGTTTCAAATAAAGCCACAATAATCTCATGGAGCTAACTTGTCAATCATTATTTTGATGGATGACGCAAAGAAAACTCTGACCAATAAGAGGGCAGTTTTACTCGCATGTGACTTGCCTAAACGCATTTTGGTACGCTTTGAAATGTTGCCATGTGAAAGCGAACCGAACCAAGAAGAAAATGCAACATTGTAACAAATTTAGTCCCTGTTTCGGACCAAAACAAGCGATCCATAGGTGTGAAAACACCCTAAGCTTTATAATGGTAGTGAATGGGGTGTGTGATTTTGAAGCCAAAAAAACTGCTTCATCCATCATAAAAGTAATCCATATGACTCCAGGGGGTTAATAAAGGCCTTCTGAAGCAAAGCGATGCATTTTTGCAAGAAAAATATCCATATTTAAAAATTTATTGACCATAATATCTAGCTTCGGGTAGATGGCCGTACGCATTGATTTACACCAAAAGAGTAACCTCTCTCGGACACAGGATGTAGGAGTAGCGTAAGCTTAGACTCCTCTTACAGTTCAAACAAATATGGCTGGGCAACAAACTCCTCTTCTCTTATATCAAAATCCTCTGACATTTCTCTTTAAAATGGTCATTTTAGACTTCTAATTTGTGACCGGTGTTTTGTTTTTCTCTATCCTTTGCGCTTCCACGTTCGTCATTGTGTCATGCGTCAGGTCAGAGGTCAGTCTCTCAAAGTTCCATTGCAAATCGATTCGTACAGCCGTCTACTGGAAGCTAGTTATTATAGTTAATAAAGTTTTAAATGGATATTTTTCTTACAAAAACCCATCGCTTCACTTCAGAAGGATATTTTTTTATCCCCCCCGGAGCCGTGTGGATGCACTTTTTTGGGCTTGAAAATCAGGTCCCCCCTTCACAACCATTATAAAACTTGAAAGAAACAGGATATTTTTAAATCTATGTTTGTCTAAAAGAAGATAGTCATATACACCTAGGATGTTTTGAGGGTGAGTAAATCATGTGTTTTAAAAGTGTTTTAAAATCATTGGAATATTTATTTGGAGTATTTCTTAATTGTATATTGCCTGCTAAATCATTGTGAATATGTCATGATTATTGGACGTATTGTTCATCTTTAAAGTGCAGAATATAACACCTGTGTAGTTCCTCTCTCCCCTTCTGTGTTTCTCCATCTGTCTTTGATGAGGCTCGTGAGGAGCTCCTGCTACATACGTATGGCAGGGGAATCGATCAGCCTCCCTATTGTTGCCATGCCAACTGCGTTCTGGCAGTCATATTTTTGACAAACATTGTCAACGCCTTGTGACTCTGATACCATCAGTGAAATGTTTGATGTATTGTTTTATGATATAAACCCATTTTAAAACCCTTCATGAAAGCTATTAGGTAACATTTAAGGTAGTTTCCGTTTTTACGTATTGTCCATTTCTCGAATGAAGACATTCATTCATAAGGAGTGGTTCAAATATGTTTTATCATTATACCACAATCAGGGTTAACGCAGAAAATTGAAACCATGTGCAGGTAATAAGGATGTGTAAGGACGCAAGCGTTCTCTCAAACTCTCACCCGTCTCCATAAATAGCTAAACATCTCGGTTCTCCATGGATACGGTGACCTCATTCGGATCTGTGAACCCATTTATTCTGTCAGCGTGTTAACTCGTGATAATGATATTTTTGATATTGTAGCTGTATGGTAGACACCGTCTCGCTTCTTTTAAGGGCTTTCTCCTTTTCCTCATCACCCCGGGTGAGAGTAAATTACACTTGCACTGAGGATCGGAAAACACCAAGCCGAGTTTCAGCTATATTTAGCTGTTCCGAAGATGAAAAGTACTTTGATCTTTGAAATTCAGAAGAAAATCTCGGCGACTCAGCTGTCTGCTATGATATAACAGAGTGAAGGTGTCTTTATATGTGTAGAAAGTATTATTAATCAATTTTACCATCTTTTTTTGAAATTTTTGTGATCAAAATGTCAAATTTTGTGGTGGTACTTTCCAGAATTTTGTGCAATGTTTATATATATATATATATATATATATATATATATATACTATAATTTAGATACCAAATTTACCTTATTTATGTATTGTAAAATAGTCATGTGTCAGAAAAAGATTATGTTTAATAATAAATAAATAATGTCTTTTTTTTCTGTCTTGCCAAATTTGGGTGCAAAAAGGATTAAAAAACATTGTTATTTTTGACATTTTATTTTTATTTTTGTTATTAGTTTTATTCATGTTTCTTTATTAAACAAATTTGTCAATAACTTAAAGTAGTACTGTTCTTTTTGCAATTATTTTGCGGTTAAATGGCGAATAATGCAGGTTTGCCAAAAAACTGGAGGGACTGATTAATATGATGATTATTGTGTAATTAGGTTTAAATATCAATGCTGATAAGCTGATGATTATTTTTACATTATGGCCAAAAACAGATAAATAGCTGATTAATATATTCTATATACTATTCTATAGAATTAATCGTTTTTAATGCTAAAAGTGAATTTTGTGACTTTTTTTCCATTCATACATGTTTCTTTACACAAATTTGTCAATAACTTCAAGTAGTACTGTGCTATTATTTTGCAGCTAAATGGCAAATAATGCAGGTTTGCCAAAAAAATTGTTGATTTTGTGTTGTTCCACAATCACAGAATCGCCAAAAACTGAAAGGGACTGATTAATATGATTAATAGTTTAAATACTAATGCTGATTATGTAATGGCCAATAACCAATTTAAAGGGATAGTTCACCCAAAAATGAAAATTTGATCTTTATCTGCTTACCCCCAGAGCATCCAAGATGTAGGTGACTTTGTTTCTTCAGTAGAACACAAATGATAATTTTTAAGTCCAACCGTTGCCGTCTGTCAGTCAAATAATGCTAGTGGATGGGAACTTCTACTATAAGAGTAAATAAAACTTGCTTAGACAAATCCAAATTAAACCCTGCGGATCGTGACGACACATTGATGTCCTAAGACACGAAACGATCGGTTTGTGCGATAAACCGAACAGTATTTATATCATTTTTTAACTCTAATACACCACTATGTCCAACTGCGTTCAGCACTCGTTAGTAAGGTCTGATCGCGCTCTGACAACGGAAGTGATGTCTAGCACTCATTGAAGTATATGCGCGAGACATCACTGCCGCTGTCAGAGCGCGATCAGACCTCACTAAGCGAATGCTGAACGCAGTTGGACATAGTGGTGTATTAGAGTTAAAAAATGATATAAATACTGGTCGGTTTATCACACAAACCGATCGTTTCTTGTCTTAGGACATCAATGTGTCGTCACGATCCGCAGGGTTTAATTTGGACTTGTCTATGCAAGTTTTATTTACTCTTATAGTAGAAGTTCCCATCCACTAGCATTATTTGACTGACAGATGGCAACGGTTGGAGTTAAAAATCATCATTTGTGTTCTACTGAAGAAACAAAGTCACCTACATCTTGGATGCGCTGGGGGTAAGCAGATAAACAGCAAATTTTCATTTTTGGGTGAACTATCCCTTTAAATAAATAGCCAATATAAATTTAAAAAAACGCTAAAAACTAAAATCAATCTTTTTAAATGCTACAAGTGAATTTTGTGCCTTATTTTCTCATTCATAAATGTTTCTTTACACAAATTTGTCAATAACTTCAAGTAGTACCGTGCTTTTTGTTATTATTTTAACGCAGGATTGCAAAAATTATGTTCATTTTGTGTTTTGCAATCGCAAAATCATGAAAAACTGGAGGGACTGATTAATATGATGAATATTATATATTTAGCTTTAAATACCAATGCTGATAAGCCGATAATTATTTTTATGTTATGGGTGAAAAAAAAAAAAAAGGATAAATAGCTGCTACTACAATTCTATACTATTTTGTCTAAATAAAAAAATAAACAACTCAAAAAAAAAATAATAATTTTTTTGTAAATACTACAAGTGAATTTAGGCATCACAACACAACAGTATGAAAATTAATATTCATTTTGAGATTTGCTGAAGATTTAACATTTAACCGTTATTAAATTGTTACTGTTTTTAAAGACAAACTGAGTGTTAAGGCCCTGATATACTTCAAGTGAAATCAAAGAATGAACTGGTGTGACATAATTTTGAACAAATTCATCAAGTTTTATCGGTATTTGTTTCGGGAGTTCGAAACAGCTTGCCAAAGCAAAGTTTCTGGAAAATTTAGCTCCGGCTATTAAACACCTTTGTACTGCCATTGCTCCATGGTGATATGGTAATAGGTAGGTGTGGCTCTGAGGCTCCGCCGCCTTTGACGTAGAAATCCAGTTCATTTCTTCTGTTCAGTCTGTCGAGGTCAGACGTCTGCAAATAAAATCAATAAACGCACTGGAAAACTGCTTTATAGTTGAAAATTTAGTTGTAATTCTAATCTAAAGAGACACTGACACTGTTTCTTCAAGTTTAATGCTGTAAAGCTGATTGCTTTAAAATATCTATTGTGTAAAGTGTTATATAAATAAACCTGACGTGATTTACTGGAGTGCTGAATTGCAGAGCTGGTGCAAACGTATTTGTTATTGAGAGAAAAGCATCCAGCACATATTTACATATTCATCTAAACGCCGCTCTCAGCAGTGTGAGCGGCGCCGGGATGTTCGGTAACAGTACACCCCTGGTCACGTATTTTGAACTTCGTTTTCCCCATAAACAAAGAGTGAAAAAGAACTTCGCTCTGAGTATATTGGGGCCTTTAGATGGCAGCAATGTAACGGTAACTGTCGTTCTGTCATCTTGCAGACAATGTTCCAGAAGACCTGAACGAGCCCTTCTACAAGGACCAGTATGAGCAGGAGCACCTGAAGCCTCCTGTAGCCGGCCTGCTGCTGTCGGCTGAGCTGTACTGCCGAGCAGGAAGTCTGATTTTGAAGAGCGACGCCGTCAAACCTCTGCTGGGTCATGACGCCGTCATCCAGGCTCTGGCTCAGAAGGGCCTGTACGTCACCGACCAGGAGAGACTGGTGACCGAGAGAGACCTGCAAAAGAAACCCATTCAGATGGTGAGAGAACTCTTTTACGCACGTTTCATGATTTACGCTCTCTGATTTATTTTTTGTGACATTTGGTATCTTCGGATATTATGCTTAAATAGCAAAAAAATCGATCAGATTTTTTGACATTCAATTCAGGCCACTTGTTCTAAATTTGTTACATATCCGACTGATGTCTATTTCAGAAAAATACAATACAATAACAACATTTTAAGTGAGCTTTAGATGAAGGTATTCTAAATATTGGCCGCTACTCGATACAATACAGAATGAGATATCTGGCCTCCTTAGGAAATACATCACATTACAGAAGTAAAATGTGTTGTTTCATGTTGTCTGTAAACCAAAGCAGCTTTGGAAAGGCCCAGAATGTGGTTGGGATAGACAACTCATAATTCTCTCTGTGTTTTATGTCCTTTATGCTGTCACATTGTTTAATTGAAGACGTATTTCGTGCTCATAGCATCTGCTTTAAAGATATAAAGAGTGCTGTTGTTGTGTGAGTGACTTCCTGTTGATATTTAATTACCGTGCCGCTGTTTGTAGTGCCTCTGGCTTCCTCAACCTCAATGGAGCACATATCATCGCAAACAATCTCTTCGCTGCGTGAATAACGATTTTGCATAGTGCCAATAATGATTCTAGTTACTGTATTCTGTGCTCCCCGTGACGAATTGATTATTTTTATTATATTAAATGATCACTTTGCTCTGCTGATACAATTTAGAGTCCCAGAGCTATTGTTTTCACATGTAGCCGAACGCATCGCTGCGCTCATTGATTCAGGCCTGTATAGCTTGATCTCTTCTACGAACCAATGAATGTTTCAGCACCTTGAACTCAGAGCCCACAAATCCTCATTAGCGTCAGAAAGCCGTCCATCTGTCTGCTGTTCTACACTAGCTCTGCTACAGTAAGCCGTCTGACTACAAGATCTGTCACTCTTCCCGTGCTCAACTTTAACCTGTTTAGCCTCACGCTGTGGGTTGTTTGGCTATGGCTTTATGGCGGTCCTGTTTTAAGAAAATACTGCAGTCATTACATCGTAATCTGAGTGTAGAAATGTTTATGCTTCCGTTGGGTTATTATTGCTTGAAGTAGACTCGCTGAGGTGTCGGTAAAGGACCAAATCTCGATTTCTTAGCCGCATTTTGGCTTTTCAACTAATAACCCTGAAGTTAAACCCTAGATTATGTTGGAGCTTTGGCACGGCAATTGGTGCTAATGTAGGTTACTTGGGTTTGGGTCTGGCTTGTGAATTTTATAAATAAAATAGCCACACAAAAACCTGCATCACTGAAAATGATGGATTGTATTGGCCTATATTAGTGTTTTTAAATTATGTCTGCCAGTTTTTATTAATTTGTAATTTAAATTTTTCTTATATGTTTGTTTTGTAAGTAGCAAACAGTTAATGTAAAAAAATTGATTTAATAATTGATGAAACTGACAGTTATTGAACTGAAATGAAACAACACTGAACTAATCTGAGCTGAATATTGACACGATTGTCTTCTGCTTTACAGCTGAAATTGAATCCATTTCTTAACTGATGAATTTTACAAAATGAACGCTGTAATTTTCCATGTTTATTAAAGGGTTAGTTCACACAAAAATGAAAATTCTGTCATTAATTACTCACCCTCATGTTGTTCATCTTCGGAACACAAATTAAGATATTTTTGATGAATCCGATGGCTCAGTGAGGCCTCTGTTGAGAGCAATGCCACTGAACCTCTCAAGATCCATAAAGGTACGAAAAACATATTTAAATCAGTTCATGTGAGTTCAGTGGTTCTACCTTTAATATTATAAAGCGACAGGAATACTTTTTGTGTGTCAAAAAAAACCAAAATAACGACTTCTCAACAATATCTAGTGATGGCCGATTTCAAAACACTGCTTCGAAGCTTTACGAATCAAATCAGTGAATCGGAGCGCCAAAGTCACATGATTTCAGCAGTTTAGCCGCTAGAAAGGAGATCCGAATCACTAATTCGAAACAAAAGATTCGTAAAGCTCCGAAGCAGTGTTGAAAAGTCGTTATTTTGTTTTTTTGGCACACAAAAAGTATTCTCGTCGCTTTATAATATTGAGATTGAACCACTGAACTCACATGAACTGATTTAAATATGTTTTTAGTAGCTTTATGGATCTTGAGAAGTTCGGTGGCTTTGCTCTCAATAGTGGCCTCACTGAGCCATCGGATTTCATCAACAATATCTTAATTTGTGTTCCGAAGATGAACGAAGGTCTTACGGGTGTAGAACAACATGAGGGTGAGTAATAAATGATATTATTTTCATTTTTGGGTGAATTAACCCTTTAATGTGAAGCTGCTTTGAAACAATCTGTATTGTATAAAGCGTTATAGAAATGTGACCTGACTTGACTTGACTGTTATTAGTAATGCATAAAAAAAAAAAAAAATAAATAAAGTTTTGGTTATTAAATTTGGGTAACTGGGTGATCAATTAAACCAGTCTTAGTGAAGTTCTTCGAGAGGTGGCTTGTTGTCAATATTTAAATCCAACAAATTTTACATATTGCTACTCTTAGCATCATTTTTGGTCACGGTAAGATGCGTCCACACTGCTAACATTACCTGTTGTAGCTTTTCCACATTGTGTGCATGAAACAGACGCTGAACACAGTCAAAACGCACCATCTGAGAAATACTATTTATTAAACATCACTGTTTCAGTCAGTGATTTTGTCATTGTTTCGAAAATTCATACTTTTGGTTGGCGAAATTTTGATGCATGTCTAATATTATTGTTCTTATGTTGATTTAAATGTGCATACATTTAGCACACAGGAAGTTATATTAATTATATCAGTAACTGGTTAACAGTAAGACTTTTATATATTGATATATTCATTCACTAAAAATGCTACATTTAGAGCCAATTTATTTGGCTCATCTATCTTTTGGGGTGAAGGTGATAGGACACTGCTTTCTTTTTGATGACAGAGTGCTGCTGTTTTTGTAGAAACTTCCACACACATTAATAAGTTTTGACTGCATCGACTGAACGACTGCGGCGGTTTACCATCAATAATTCAGCGGGGCTTCTATTTTGGATGTGAGAGGCAAATCCTGTCAGTGTTTTGTGAGGTGATCAGAGTTTCATCTGCTTGTGCATTGAAATGTTCTTGAAAGTAAAAGGGCTTTGTCATACACTTTATTTTATTTAAATCTGCATGCAAGGATTTAAAAGTTAAGTTCACACAAAAATTAAAATTCTGTCATCAGTTACTCACATTCACGTCGTTTCAAACTAGGGGTCTGCGATTTTATCATGATTAGTTTTTTTGTTTAGGAAAATTCACGAATTTTGCAAGTGACTGAGCAGTACAGCCAAACAAATGTAGCCTAAACTAATGTAAAAAATGTAGCCTTACAAGGTAACAAAATATAAAAGAAAAAAGAATGACAGACTATTTAGGCCAGAGTACAGGTGGGTGAAGATGAAAATCTGAAATATTATTAAAAATAAGAACAAAGATGCACATTACATATAAAAATGAAATAAACAGTGCTTTATTTTTTCACAGTAGGTGTATTTAATTCGGCACGGTGGCTCAGTGGTTAGCGCTGTTGCCTCACAGCAAGGTCCCCAGTTCAAGTCACGGCTGAGCCAGGAGTTCCTTATGTTTTCCCCATGTCAGTGTGGGTTTCCTCCAGGTACTCCTGTTTCCAAAACCCGTGTCCAAAGACATGCAAGTTAGCTAAATTGGACAGTCACAGTTGCTCGTGTGTGAGAGCCCTGTGATGGACTGGCCATCTATCCAGGGTGCTTTCCACTGCCTCTGGCCTAGGAAACTGGGATAGGCTCCAGCTCTATGACCTAGAAGGTCGTATAAGGGTAGGGACACACCAAACCGATGCCAAAGAACTAGCACTGATAAAAGCTGACTATGTTGTTGCCTGCGTCAGGAATACACAAGGAAACGGTACTCGGCAGGTGCTTAAAAACGGTCCGACGTTGCCCAACAGCCGATCTTCTGCTTGGTGTGTCCCTGGCTTAAGGAATAAAGAGAGAGAAAGAGAGGCATATTTAATAGTATTATTGAAGTAAGAAATTGAATAAACAGTAACTTCACTGTACATATTATATATACACTGATTCTCACGTGATAAAGACGCGAAAGACAATTAGTTTAGTTTAGACAGGCTAATGTGTGTGCGTGTGAGAAAAGTGAGAAAAGTTTCTGAGTGTACGCACTCAGAAAAGTGTATGCTAGAACAACGTGTGAAAAAAATCTTCAACTGGCAAGGCTTTAAAATGTATGCAAATATTAAACGTTTGTGATTGTGAATACGGACCTTTCTAATTGAACAGCATTTTTTTTCTACTGTACCTTTAAGACTTTTTTTAATAAATGTAAATGACTTCTGTTGTGATTAGATGGTGATGGGTATGTTTATAGCTCTGACATTATTATTGTGTTTGCACATGGGCTGGATGGACTGTGTGTGAAGTTTTGGAAATCTAACTCTTTAATTCAAAAGTGTAAGGAAAGTCTTATATGGAAAAATGTCTTTACTGCTTTCTCTCTCTCTCTCTCTAGTCTCTACTGAAGAATCGTATTTGCTACTGCAGCTGCCGCCCACCCACACACAACCCCGCATTCATTTTACATTATAGACTCACTCAAAAATACATACATACGCACACATATGCAGCTCGCACTCTCACCCACATAGTCACGCCACAGCGAGAAAAAGATGTCATAATAGTCATTGTGTTCAGGGATTAATGTAATTTAACAGCACACATAGATCTGATACAACATGTTGATTTTTATTATAATGTATCATTAAAATATTTTTTAAATATATGTATGAAATATTAATAATGCATTTTTAACTTGTGTGTGTGTATATATATATATATATATATATATATATATATATATTCTTTAATACATATATGTGTGTTTTTAATTGTTGTAATAATTATTTAAACTTGTATTATATATTTAAGTTATATTAAGGATATTCAATGAAGTATATATGAATATATTTATTCTCTAATACAGCATATAAAATTATTTAGATTATTTAAATGATATTTTTATATTATATGTGCGTATATAAAAACAAAAATATGTCTGACATTACGAAATATGAAAAAGTATTATGAAATATGAAAGTGTTGTATTGTTTAACTATATTTTTAATTTATATAAATTTATGAATAAAATTGTTTTATATATATTCTGTAGTGTATATAGCATATGTATTAATTTTTAAAAAAAGTTAATTTATATTTAATTATATTTATATTTAATTATTATATATATATATATATATAAAATATATATATATATATAATATATATATATATATATATATATATATATATATATATATATATATATATATATATATATATATTAATTATTATATATTATATATATAAATAATGTAAAACAATTTAATCTCACTTGCTCTGTGTTAACAAGCCCTTGTCATCATATATGATGTTGTTGTGTAATGATATTGTATCTTTATGTTGGTACGAACTGCTCAGTCCCTTGAGATCAGCACCCCTGCATCGTTACTCTGAGAATGAATTAGGCTTAACTAAGACTAATGAATGTTTTGACAAGTGTAAATTATAACACCAGAGATGCAAGTATGCAGCCTCTAAATGACATGACGCTATATCTGGCCCTGGCAGACAATGAGAGAGAGTGTCATATTTAGAGCTGTGGTCTCCTCAGGGATGGATGTTATTTACATACATGCACAGTGCAGAACTGATGGCACTGAGAACATTTTTACATTTCCTGAAGACATATGCTCGCCTGTTATACAAAAAACGAACAGCGATCCGATGCAGCGACTACCTTTTGAGTCCTTTTATTCCTGTACTTGTATCTGAACATTGAAGTCCACACATCTGAATTTGAGCAGTCCAATAACTCATATTTTATATGTAGTCTACATACATCTGCATGGCATGAACCCGAACTAAAGATATTGCATTCGAGACATAGACTTCTGCATAATTCACAAACCAGCGCAGTATGCACACTTGACCTACTTCATGTCTCTTGGCATCAGTGCTTGTTGATCATGAATGGAGGCAGTACTTTTTGTTATTAGGTTCTTGTAAGTATTTAGATTTAATTTGAGTATTTGGTGCAATAATTGTTACTATACTGACGCAGGCTCCCAGGGCACACATGGTGATTAGGTATTTCCTGTTTCAATGCTTTTTGATATTCTCCTTAATTAAATGGGAATTTCTTCAAAAGATTATTGTGATTTACTGGGGAAATGTACATTTAATTCTTATATATTATTAAATGTTATATTTTATGCTTGATTGTGAGTAAAATTATAATTAATTTTAAATTTTAGGTGAACTATTCCTTTACTTTTTGTTATCAGGTTCTTGTATTTAATTCGAGAACATTCTGTGCAACAATTGTTACTATACAGTCGCTGGTTCCCAGGGCGCACGTGGTGGGAATTTCCTGGTTTTCCGCTTTTTGAGATTTTTCCTATAATTAAATGGGAATTTCTTCGAAAGATTATTGTGATTTACTGGGGAAATATTAATTCTTCTGTAATTTTAAATATTGTATTTGGATGCTTGATGGTGAGTAAATGATAGGGATGCTATGATCAGGATTTTTGCATCCGATGCCGACTACCGATTTCTTATCCTGATCATTCAAGCTTTAGTGATATGATATGTAAGCTCTCTGTTGACGTCACTATGGCCACGTACACACTGTAAGTTTCAGGAGTGACAACCGCATTTAAATGCGGGAGTGAATCCCCTAAATTATCGCTACGTATGTGTACGGAACACGACTCACTCTTGAAAATGCGATGATTGACAGCTTGGAAACCATAGCGATGTTCTGGCGTCTCTCGTGTTTGGTATCCGTTATCGTGACCAAAGTAATATTAAAGTGACAAAACACTCGTTATTTTCCCCAGTTTAACTAAACACACTAACACAGTCGACGGAGGCGTCGTGTTTTGCTTGTATAGCCAGTTTCACACAGCGCGCGTTCTTTCTGTGTTGCCATGGTCACTCACTATAAGCGTTTTTGGGCTTGTTGTTTAAGCTCGTCTCATAAAGCAAACGGGCTTATGGAGTTATTAAAGTGAGCAGACATGAATCGCGATTTTCAGCATAAAGCATTTGGATAGGCTTGTGCTTTCCCTGTGATTTGCCGTGCATACACGAGAAACACGTAACAGCAGTGCACGTAAATGTCATTAACAACTAGTTGTTCAGTTCGGTTCCGTACACACTGCATAGAATTTCTGTAAATGCGGTTGTCACTACCTGTATTTTTCGGGAGTTAATTCGGTTGTAGATTGCGGTTTTCACTCCCGTATTTTAATGAACTGTGTGTGTACAGAACTCGATTAAGCAGAATTTAGCTGCAGTGTGTACGTGGCCTATTAAACCACACTTAACGTAAATTGATACTTATGACTGATCGCGCTCAAACTCATCCAGTCAGAGCCAATTGCGTTCAGTCTGCGATTACAGTCGGTGTTCAAATTCCATGTGAAAGTATATAAATCTGCTTCAGTCACAGGAAACAATCGCTGTGTGTTGAGCTCAGTCTTAGAATGTTTTAGCTAGTCGTTAAATGTGTGCCCGGCTTTACTCATTTTCAGGTATTTCAAGACTAAGTGGCAAAACTAAAGGGTTAGTTCACCCAAAAATGAAATTTCTGTCATTAAGTACTCACTCTCATGTCGTTCCAAACCCGTAAGGCCTTTGTTCATCATGATCTTTGAAACACAAATTAAGATATTTTTGATGAAATCCAAGAGGTTTTTTTTAACCCCAATAGAATGCAACGTAATTACGTCATTCAAGGTCCAGAAAAGTACCAAAGACATGGTTAAAATAGTCAACCTGACTTCAGTGTTTCAACCTTAATGTTATGAAGCGATGAGAATACTTTTTGTGTGCAAAAACAAAACAAAAATAATAACTT
>NC_063045.1:16483545-16488545 GCF_018812025.1 Megalobrama amblycephala | reverse complement strand
TATAATGATAATTGTGCTATGAATTTTTTCTTAAAATATTTATCATTGTTTATGCATATGCAGTCTTGGTCAGAGTTATTGGAATATTCCATACTTTTTGCAATCTCCTTTTGCCAAGATAACAACATAGAGTCTTCTTCTATAATGCCTTATGAGGTTGAAGAACACCTGATAAGAGATCAGAGACCATTCCTCCATACAGAATCACTCCAGATCCTTCAGATTCCCAAGTCCATGTTGATACACTCTCCTCTTTAGTTTTCTATAGGGTTCAGGACTGGAATGGTCATGGCAGAACCTTCATTTTGTTCTCAGAGACCCATTTTTGTTTTAAATTTGATGTTTGTTTTAGATCATTTTCCTGATGGAAGATCCAACCATGGCCCATAATAAGATTTCTAGCAGAAGCGGTCAGGTTTCAATTTTTTTTATCTGTTGTTATTTAATAGAATCCATGATGACATATATCTGAACAAGATGTCCAGGACCTCCAGCAGAAAAATAGGCTCACAACATTAAAGATACAGCAGTATATATATTAGGGGTGTAATGGTACATGTATTCGTCCCGAACCATCACGGTTCTGTGCATACAGTCAGACAACAAATGCAGTCGGTCAGAGTCGATCCACACTCCAATCCAGAAAGGGGCGTGTCAGTAATGCAACACTGTTTGCTAACCACCACAACAGGAAAAAGAGCAGAAGAGTTGATCTGTTAGGGCGATTTACATATGAATCGCAATTCTATCTTTTAATATTAATAGTGTTATTAATCAAAAATAAGCCGTGAACAAGATGCTTTGTCTTTGCGCTTCGGCTTTGTGTCTTTTTCACGGCTTATTTTTTTCCACCTCTCTCAGATGCATTCAATCCCGAATTCAGTTCTTTCACTGCTAATTGCGCTTACATGGTCAAATACACACACAGTTATGTCACATTTGTGCACATTTTTGTGGACTATTCACGTAAACAGTCTGTTATGTCCTATGTAAACATAAACAGTTAGGAGAAAATCTATTGTGTAACAGTATATTAGATCCGTGCATTTATTCTTAAAGGGACAGCAGCCTCATAAACTGTTGCCATCTATTTTATTAATGTTATTTAAAAATAAATCACTGCTTTTGACTGAATCACTTTTGTGTCTTTAATATGAATCAATTCATATTTAATTTATACAGTAAAGACTATACAGTGTTTTATTTATACATTTGATTATTCAATTTCTATAGTATTTCTTACTGCATGTTAAATAAACCTAGGCTACTGTAACTTAAAAACTTAGTTTATTTAATTTGTTTTTTTAATTTAATTTTGTATTTGTCCTATTTTTTGTCATTTGTTTCCTTGTTCATATCAAAATATAAAAAATATTTGTTAATATCAAAAATAATATAAAATTGCCTGCCTGTGCTGTACCAACTACCTCAGGGGGGACTAAATTCCACAAGGTCGAACAAACTTAATTTGCACTATTGTCTGTTCAAAATAAATTAAAAGAAACCTATCATTGTGGATTACTTGTTTGTTTTTTTGTTGTACCGTAACCGAACTCATATCAAACATGACCCCAAAACCGAGGTATGTACCAAACCGTGACTTCTGTGACCCCTAATATACACACACACACATATACATTTTTTTATTTTATTTATTTTACTTTTACGATAAATTAAAAGTAATTTGATATAAAATGACAATTAAATTAAAAAATATAACCTTGTATCAGGCATTAAGGAACGCTTAGCAAGCTAACAAATTAACAATGACAGTTGATTGCTTTAAAAACATCAGTCAGTCAGCTGGAAGGACAGTGACATAAAGATTGTTTATTAGATGTGCTCAACTCTCTTCTTGCAATGTTTTCTGATTCACTATTTACCCACTGTGCACCAGTCCTTTCACTGAGGTTTGCTTTCAGCAAAACAAAATCAATATCCTCCTAAAGTGTCTTATCTCTCTGTGCACACAAGGCTTTTAATAAGACAGCCACATTTTCATTTGTGGACGACATGGGGGGTTCATTTTTCATTTGCTTGTTCCCAGAGGACATGACCATTGACATGACCGTAATGGGGATGATCCGTTGTTTTGCTTGTGGATAAATTAAGGGCAATGTCGAAAGTGTTATTAGACACTACGGGGAAGCACACTCCCCATCTTTACACTGGTTATGTTAACGGATCTGAATCTACTGAACGCTAAACAGAGAGTGCGTCCAATTCCCAAGCAAACGAATTTTATGAACCAGTTCATTTTAGTGAATCAAAAACATACAGCATAACCAGTGTAGTCTAATTCCTGACGAATAACTCTTAAGGTGTGGTCACATTTACCGTTGTTAAGAATTTTTGCAGGCGAAATCCAGTCCATAGAATTCCATAGAAGATCTGGAATTTTCCGTGAGAGTGAAAGATTTCTCTATGCAGATTTTGCAACGGGTTCAAATTGGTTCATGTGAATTTGCTGCGCTGACAGACAGAAAGCTACTTGGTTTGAAAGTCACTTCTGTGTGAGCTGTGCTTCACACATCACTATTGACTAGGCACAATGTGACCGCACCTTTATGAGCTCATTCCTTGAATCAATCCGTCACAATCAGTTTAGTTTCAATCAAGGACGAATGACTCTTATGTGTTGATTTTTTTTTTTTTTTAGCTATATCATTGTAGTCCAATTCCCAAACGAACGAGTCTGTTCTTTTAGTGAATCAAACATATTATAACTGTGTGAGACTGAAATTGTGTAGTAGTTTGCCAAATCTTTCTTCCTTAAAAATACTAAAAGAATCATTAATAGTAGGATCATTACATGTAATCAGAACCAAAATCATTAAAATCTTTACAGTTCACATCTCTATTTCAGAAAGAGTGATTTTCAGGGCGGTCACACCTGTCAATTTCATTCGTAAAGTACAAGATATTATATTTATAATGTTAGAGAGGATGGGTCCCCAAGAAAGAGCAGAAACGACTGTCCTATCTCAGGGAAGATAATCTCTAATTGGGTCGAGCAACAGGGGACGGATGCTGTCGTTTCCAGGGCAACAAACTCCAGAGAGGAACAACTTGCTGCCAATTGAGAGAGGGTGTATATGGAGAATGGGCCTGTGTCAGCACTTTAACAGGGCTTAACAATCTTTTTATTGATTTGTCGTTCACAGAGCGCCCACCTGGCCATGATTGACACTCTGATGATGGCGTACACAGTGGAGACGGTGAGTGTGGAGAAGGTGATGGCCTGCATGCAGCAATACTCCACCGATTACCCAGACGGAGATGTGCCCTATGACACAGAGGATGCGGTCACCAGCTGGATGAATAAGGTATTTTTTTCTTATTTAAGTCCTAAACTTATCTATAATGCAATGCAAGTGCATTTGCTGTGCCTGGTCATTATCTTATAAAAACCTTTAACACAGACAGAGGATTGATTTGAATATTTCCTTATTGGCACGTATCATCTCTGAGGGCATCTTTAAGTGTATGTAATGGGATAACTTTTGTTTACATTCCCTTGCAGGCCAGCTGTACAGGCAGCCTAAATCAAGACACTACCACAAATGTACACACACACATGCTAAACAGACCGTGAGCAAACCATGAGGGACTGCAGGGAAATTTCTGTTCTGTTTGTTAAACATAAACAATGCAATATTTGAATATATACAACAAATCAACAAATATCTCAATTTAATAATGCAGTAATTAAACAATAATTTGGGGAAAACAATTTATATATATATATATATATATATATATATATATATATATATATTAGGGGTGTAACGGTACACAAAACTCATGGTAAGGTACGTACCTCGGTTTTGAAGTCACAGTTCGGTATGGTTTTCAGTACAGCAGGTGGGGAGAAAAATAAACATAAAATTGCCTTTTTTTATTATTAAACAGTGGTTTACTGAACAAATTGTGTTTTTGACTTTAAATATATTAAATTAAATTATTACTAAAAGAAGGATAAAAAAATTATCTCTGCTAATGCTATAAACTATGTAGGGAGCCCTTACTTGAACATTATGCTACTATAATATTAAAGGATAACAACTGAGCCCGAACTATCAACCTAAATTCAATTGCTTTTTATTTTTAAAAATCAGCACTCAAATAACAAATTGTAGTCCTATGCAGACATGTAAGCTGCACCTAAGGCAGTTTTTGCGTTAACTTCTAAATGTTTTTACTCCTATTCGTTTTTGAAATATAATCATTTCTACACAGTGGCTGTCATTTTCACAACAGATTTATTTAAACATACATTAAATAGTCTAATCAGGACATCACTAAAAGGTTAAGTAAAATATAATGATTATATAGGCTAATACAGTGCATATATTAAGCGAAAGAGTTCATTTCTCTAGCGAACTAACAAACTTTGGACACTGAATGGCTTTTCTGATGTAAATGCTACATGACATGCTATTGTTTACAAGCTTTCATTGATGTTTCAGTAAGTTGTACTGTATCTTTTAACATACCTTCAGATGTTCTTTCATGTTTATTCTTTAACTAGTATTAAAGAGGAAGAGATGATCGTGTTCACCCGCGCTTGCGCTGCCAGTTGTAGTGATGGGAAGTTCGGATCATTTTACCGACTCGGACTATTGAGTCTCGTTCAGCAAAATGAACGAATCTTTTTTCGAGTCATTTTGTTCATTTCGTTCATTTTAATGAAATGTAATTAAAATGTTACGTGTTATTTCCCCAACACATCTACTACTTACGCAAACGTTGATCACACTACAAACAATACAAAACTACAATGCTATAAGATACAGAAAAGATTAATTCATTCTTTACCTGGGTCTTCAGTTTATGATAAGCCGATTAAGCTCAACTCACCTCTTGTCTGACAAGTCTTCGGGTTTAAGTCATTCCTTAATCACGTGACAGCCCCATACGCTAAACCAATGCAATCTGAGCCGGAAAGAGAATTGATTAGTTCTTTTCATGAGTCTTTCGGGTTTTGAGTCATTCCTTAA